>NW_024728946.1:0-19609 GCF_018991925.1 Homarus americanus | reverse complement strand
GCTACTCCTGTGACACTCCCAGGCACACCTCCGACACTCCCAGGTACACCTCTGACACTCCCAGGTACACCTCACACTACTAAGCACTCTACACTGGACATTCCCTGCACACTTCTGAGGCCCCAGATACGTCCGACACTCCCAGATACACCTCTGACACATCCAGGGCACATCTCCCTGACACCCCCAGGCACACCTGGCACTGCCAGGCACAGCTCTGGCCAATCCCCAGGCACTCTGTGATACTCCCCAGGCACACCTGACACTCCCAGGCACACCTGACACCGCCAGGCACACCTCACACTCCCAAGTACTCCACTGATATTCCCTGGTACACTTCTGACACACAAAGGTACATCTCTGATACTCCCAGGCACACCTCTGACACTGCCAGGTACAGCCTGACAATCACAGGTACTCCTTGTGACACTCCCAGGCACACCTCCGACACTCCCAGGTACACTCTGGGACACTCCCAGGCACACCTCCTGATATTCCCAGGCACACCTCAGATATTCTCAGGCACACCTCTGATAATTCTTAGGCACACCCTTGAGACTCCCAGGTACTTGCCACTGACGCTCCCTGGTACACCTTCTGACACTGTGTACTCCATGACACTCCTGTTCACTTATGAGGCTCCAAGGCACACTGACATTCCCAGTACACTTCTGACACTCCCCTGGCACACCTCTCTGACACTCCCCAGGCATAGCTCTTGACAATCCCAGGCACTCCTGTGATACTCCCTGGCACACCCTCCGACACTCCCCAGGCACACCTCTGACACTGCCAGGGCACACCTCTGACACTCCCCAAGCACTCCACTGACATTCCCTGGTACACCTGACACACCCAGGTACATCTCTGTTACCCCAGGCATCTCTCAGGACACTGCCAGGCACAGCCTGACAATCACATACCCTAAGACACCCCAGGTACACCTGACACCACAGGTACACCTCTGACACTCCCAGGCACACCTCCGATATTCCCAGGTAACCCTCCGATATTCCCCAGGTACACCTCCAGATACTCCAGGTACACCTTTTGAGACCTTGGTGTACTTCACTGACACCCCCTGGCATACTCCCTGACATTCCCCAGGTACACCTTTGACTCCCCTCCTGCACACCCCACACTCCCAGGCACAACTCCCTGACACTCCCCAGGTCCGCCTCCGACACTCCCAGGCACAACCTGACACTCCCCAGGTAAACCTCCGATACCCCCAGGCACATTCCAAGACACCCCTGTGCACACCTCTGACACTCCCCTGGCACACCTCTGACACTCCCAGGCACACCTCAGACACCCCTGGTTCCCTCCCCCCGACACCTGTTAACCTCCGACATTCTTGAGGTACACTTCTCACACCCCAGGCACACCTCCGACACCCCAGGCACACCTCTGACACTCCCCAGGCACACCTCCTGACTCCAAGGCACACCTTCGACACCAGGCACACCTCTGACACCCCAGGCACACCTCTGACACTCTCCAGGCACACCCACCCCAGGCATACCTCTGACACTCCCAGGCACATCTCGACACTCCCAGGTACTCCACTGACACCCCAGGCACACCTCCGACACTCCCAGGCACACCTCTGACACCTGCACACCTGTGACACCTATAAGCACACCTCTGACACTCCCAGGCACACCTCCTGATTAATTCTTATGGCACACCCCTTGACACCCCAGGCACACCGCTGACAGTGCCAGGTCCACCTCCGACACTCCCTGCAAGCACACCTCCTCTGACACTCCCACACTTCTGACACTCCCCTGGCACACCCTCTGACACTCCCCAGGCACACCCCAGACACTCCCTGGTTCTGCCCTGACACTCCCCAGGCACACCTCCGACATTCCCTGGCACACTTCTCACACTCCCCAGGCACACTTCCGACAGTCCCAGGCACACCCTGACACTCCCCAGGCACACACCTCTCTGACACCCAGGCACACCTCTGACACTCCAGGCACACCTCTGACACCCCAGGCACATCTGACACTCCCAGGCACTCCACTGACACTCCCAGGTACACCTCCCGACAATCCCAGGCACACCTCTGACACTCCCAGGCACACTTGACACTCCCAGGTACACCTCTGACAATCCCAGGTACACCCTTCTGATACTCCCAGGCACACCTTGACACTCCCCAGGCACACTCCACTGAAATTCTGTTACACCTCTGACACTCCCAGGCACAACGCTGACACTGCCAGGTCCACCTCCACACTCCCAAGCACACCTCGACACTCCAGGCACACCTCTCACACCCCAGGCACACCTCCGACACCTCCCCAGGTAAACCTTGACACTGCAGGTACACTCTGACACTCCAAGGCACACCTCTGACACTCCCCAGGCACACCTCTCACACTCCCAAGCACTCCACTGACATTCCCTGGCACACCCCTGACACTCCCAGGTACATGTCCGACACTCCCCAGATACACCTCCTCGACACTCCCAGGCACATTCCTCAAGGACACTCCCAGGCACACCTCCACACTGCAAGGTACACCTCTGATAATCCCAGGTACCTGTGACACTCCCCAGGCACACCTCCGACACCCCAGGCACACCTCTCAGGCACACCTCCTGACACACTCCCCAAGCACTCCACTGACATTCCCTGGCACACTCTGACACTCCCAGGCACACGTCCGGACACTCCCAGACACACCTCTGACAGGCCCTAGGCACATCTTTGACACCTGGTGCACACCTCAAACACTGCCAGGTACAGCTCTGACAACCCAGGTACTCCCAGACACTCCCCAGGCACACCTCCGGACACCCCAGGCACACCTCTGACACCCCCAGGTACACCTCCGATAATCCCAGGTAACACTCCTGATACCCCAGGTACACCTTGAGACTCCCAGGCACTTCACTGACACTCCCCTGGTACCCTCTGACACTCCCAAGTACTCCACTGCCATTCCCTGGTACACTTCTCTGACACACACCCAGGCACATCTCTGATACCCTGCACACCTCTGACACTGCCAGGCACAGCTCTGACAATCACAGGTACTCCTGTGACACTCCCCAGGCACACCTCCGACACTCCAGGCACACCTCCACACTCCCAGGCACACTCCGATATTCCCAGGCACACCTCAGATATTCCTCTATAGGTACACCTCTGATACTCCCCAGGTACTCCTTTGAGACTCCCAGGTACTTCACTGACGCTCCCTGGTACACCCTGGACACTCCCAGGTACCTCTGACACCCCCTGTTCACTTCTGAGACTCCAAGGTACACTGACACCCCTGCACACTGATATTCCCAGGTAACCTCCGATATTCTGCACACCGACAATTCCAGGCACACCTTTGAGACTCTAAGGTACTTCACTGACACCCCTGGTATACCCCCTGACACAGGTCACCTTGACTCTCCCAGGCACACCTCTGATACTCCCAGGCACACCTCTGACATTCCCCAGGTCCGCCTCCCACACCCCACAACCTGACACATCCTGCAAAACCTCCTGATACTCCTAGGCACATCTCTGACACCCCAGGTACACCTCCTCTGACACTCCCCTGGTACACCCCTGACACCCCAGGCACACCTCAGACACTCCCCTGGCTCCCTCCCCCCCTTATTCCCCAGGTACACCTCCGACATCCCCAGGCACACCTCTCACACCCCAGGCACACCCTCCGACACTCCCAGGCACACCTCTGACACTCCCAGGCACAATTCCCTGACAAATCCAAGGTACACCTCCGACACTCCCCAGGTACACCCCTGGGACACTCCCAGGCACACCCCTGACACTCCCCAGGTACATCTCTGACACTCCCAGGCACACCCCTGACACTCCCCAGGCACATTCTGACACTCCCAAGTACTCCACTGACACTCCAGGCACACCTCCGACACTCCCCAGGCACACCTCTGAAACTCCCAGGCACACCTCTGACACTCCCCAGGCACACCTCCTGACACTCCCCAGGCACACCTCTGATAATTCCCAGGTACACCTTTTGACACTCCCCAGTTGCACCCACTGACATTCCCTGGCACACCTCTGACATTCCCCAGTACACCAGCTGACACCGCCAGGTCCACCTCCGACACTCCCCAAGTACACCCGACACTCCCAGGCACACATCTCTGACACTCCCTGGTACACCTCTGGACACCCCAGGGACACCCAGACACTCCCTGGTTCTCCCCTGACACTTGCACACCTCCCTACATTCCTACAGGCACACTTCTCACACCCCAGGCACACCTCCGACAGTCCCAGGTATACCTTCTGACACTCCCCAGGCACACCTCTGACACTCCCAGGCACACCTTGACACTTCAGGCACACCTCTCTGACACTCCCAGCAGGCACATCTCTGACACCCCAGGTACTCCACTGACACTCCAGCGTACACCTCCGACAACCCAGGTACACCCTGACACTCCCACTGCACACCTCTGACACTCCCAGGCACACCTCCTGACACTCCCAGGCACACACCTCTGATACCCCAGGCCACCTTGACACTCCCAGGTACCCACTGACATCTCCTGGCACACCTCTGACACTCCCAGGTACAACGCTGACACTGCCAGGTCCACCTGACACTCCCAAGCACACCTCCGACACCCCAGGCACATCTCACACCCCAGGGTACACCTCCTGACACCCCAGGCACACCCTGACACCCCAGGCACACCTCCTCTGACACCTGCTGGGCACACCTCTGACACTCCAGGCACACCTCTCACACTCCCCAAGCACTCCACTTACATTCCCTGGCACACCCTGACACCCCAGGCACATGTCCGACACTCCCCAGACACACCTCTGACATTCCCGTACATCTCTGGCACTCCCCAGGCACACCTCTGACACTGCCAGGCACACCCTGACAATCCCAGGTACCCCTGTGACACTCCCAGGCACACCTGACACCCCAGGCACACTCTGCCAGGCACACCTCTGACACTCCCCAAGCACTCCACTGACATCTCAAGTACACTCTGACACTTGCGGCACATGTCCGACACCCCAGATACACCTCTGACACTCCCAGGCACATCTTTTGACACTCCCAGGCACACCCCTGAACACTGCCAGGTACAGCTCTGACAATCCCAGGTACTCCTGTGACACTCCCCAGGTACACCTCGACACTCCCAGGTACAATTCCACACCCCCCAGGTACACCTCCGATAATCCCAGGCACACCTCTGATACCCCAGGCACACCTTGAGACTCCCAGGCATTTCACTGACACTCCCCTGGCACTTCCCTGACACTCCCCTGGTTCTACTCTGAGACTTGCGGCACACCTCTGACTATCCCTGGCACACCTCGATATTCTGCAGGTACACCTCCTGATATTCCCCAGGCACCTGATACCCCAGGCACACCTTTGAGACTCCAGGTACTTCACTGACACTCCCTGGTATACCCCTACCATTCCCCATGCACACCTCTTTGACTCTCTCTAGGCACACCTCTGATACTCCCAGGCACACCTCTGACACTCCCAGGTCCGCCTCCGTCACCCCCATGTACAACCTGACACCCAGGCACTCCAGACCACATTCCCGGCACACCCTGACACTCTCAGGTACACCCACTGCTGACACTGCCAGGTACACATCCGACACTCCCCAAGCACACCTCTGACACCCCAGGCACACTCTGACACCCCTGGCACACCCCCTGACACCCCAAGTACCCTCAGAGCCACCCCTGGTTCTCCCCTGACACTCCCCAGGCACACTCCCCATACATTCCTAGGCACACTTCACACTCTGCACACCTCCTGACACTCCCAGGCACACCTCTGACACCCCAGGTACACACCTCTGGACAATCCCAGGAACACTCCTCTGGACACCCCAGGCACACCCCCTGACACTCCCAGGCACATTCCCCTGACACTCCCAGGTACTCCACTGACACTCCCCAGGCACACCTCCGACACTCCCCAGGCACACCCTCTGACACCTGGTGCACATCTCTGACACCCCAGGCACACCCTGACACTCCCAGGCACATCTCTGACACTCCCAGGTACTCCACTGACACTCCAGGCACACCTCCGACACTCCCCAGGCACACCTCTAAAACCCCAGGCACACCTCTGACACTCCCAGGCACACCTCTGACACTCCCAGGTACACCTCTGATACTCCCAGGTACACCTTGACACTCCCCAGGTACTCCACTGACATTCCCTGCACACCTCTGACATTCCCAGGCACACTGCTGACACTGCCAGGTCCACCTCCGACACCCCTGGCACACTCTCCGGACACTCCCCAGGCACACCCCTGACACTCCCCTGGTACACCTCTGACACTTAGGACACCCTGACACTCCCTGGTTCTCCCCTGACACCCCAGGCACACCTCCCCACATTCCCAGGCACACTTCTCACACTCCCAGGCACACTTCCGACAGTCCCAGGCATACCTCTCTGACACTCCCAGGCACACCTTCTGACACTCCCCAGGCACACCTTGACACCCCAGGCACACCCTGACACTCCCCAGGCATGCACCCTGACACTCCCCAGGCACTCCACTGACACCCAAGGTACACCTCCTGACAATCCCAGGTACACCTCTGACACTCCCACGCACACACCTCTGGACACCCCAGGCACACTCTGACACTCCCCAGGCCACCTCTTGATACTCCCAGGTACACCTTGACACCCCAGGCACCACTGACATTCCCTGGCACACCTGACACTCCCAGGCACAACGCTGACACTGCCAGGTCCACCTGACACTCCAAGAGCACTCTGACACTGCAGGCCACACTTCTCACACCCTCTAGGTACACCTCCTCCGACACCCCAGGCACACCTCTGACACTCCCAGGTACACCTCTGACACTCCAAGGTACACCTCTGACACTCCAGGTACACCTCTCACACTCCCAAGTACTCCACTGACATTCCCTGGTACACTTCTGACACTCCCAGGTACATGTCCGACACTCCCAGATACACCTCTGACACTCCCATGTACATCTCTGGCACTCCCAGGTACACCTCTGACACTGCCAGGTACACCTCTGACAATCCGAGGTACTCCTGTGACACTCCCAGGTACACCTCCGACACTCCCAGGTACACTTCTGCCAGGTACACTTCTGACACTCCCAAGTACTCCACTGACATTCCCTGGTACACTTCTGACACTCCTAGGTACACGTCCGACACTCCCAGATACACCTCTGACACTCCTAGGTACATCTTTGACACTCCCAGGTACACCTCGAACACTGCCAGGTACAGCTCTGACAATCCCAAGTACTCCTGTGACACTCCCAGGTACACCTCCGACACTCCCAGGTACACCTCTGACACCCCCAGGTACACCTCCGATAATCCCAGGTACACCTCTGATACTCCCAGGTACACCTTTGAGACTCCCAGGTACTTCACTGACACTCCCTGGTACTCCTCTGACACTCCCTGGTTCACTTCTGAGACTCCCAGGTACACCTCTGACTATCCCTGGTACACCTCCGATATTCCCAGGTACTCCTCCGATATTCCCAGGTACATCTCCGATACTCCCAGGTACACCTTTGAGACTCCTAGGTACTTCACTGACACTCCCTGGTATACCCCTGACATTCCCATGTACACCTCTGACTCTCTCAGGTACACCTCTGATACTCCCAGGTACACCTCTGACACTCCCAGGTCCGCCTCCGACACCCCCATGTACAACTCCGACACTCCCAGGTACTCCACTCACATTCCCTGGTACACCTCTGACACTCTCAGGTACACCGCTGACACTGTCAGGTACACATCCGACACTCCCAAGTACACCTCTGACACTCCCAGGTACACTTCTGATACTCCCTGGTACACCTCTGACACTCCCAGGTACTCCTCAGACACTCCCTGGTTCTCCCCTGACACTCCCAGGTACACCCCACACATTCCCTAGGCACACCTCTCACACTCCCAGGCACACCTCCGACACTCCCAGGTACACCTCTGACACTCCCAGGCACACCCTGACAATCCCCAGGAACACCTCTGACACTCCCAGGTACACCCTCTGACACTCCCAGGCACATCTCTCTGGACACCCCAGGTACTCCACCGACACTCCCAGGCACACCTCCGGACACTCCCCAGGTACACCTCTGACACTCCCCAGGCACACCTCTGACACTCCCAGGCACAGCCTGACACTACCAGGTACACCTCTTGATAATCCCAGGTACACCTTTTTGACACTCCCCAGGTACCCACTGTATCTCCTGGTACACCTCTGGAGGCCCAGCAGGCAAGGCTGACACCTCCTCGCCAGGTCCACCTCCGACACTCCCAAGTACACCTCCGACACTCTCAGGTACACTTCTCACACCTCCAGGTGCACCTGCGACACTCCCAGGTACACCTCTGACACCCCCAGGTACACCTCCGATAATCCCAGGTACACCTCTGATACTCCCAGGTACACCTTTGAGACTCCCAGGTACTCCACTGACACCCCCAGGTACACCGCCAACACTCCCAGATACACCTCTGACACTCCCAGGTACACCTCTGACACCCCCAGGTACACCTCCGATAATCCCAGGTACACCTCTGATACTCCCAGGTACACCTTTGAGACTCCCAGGTACTTCACTGACACTCCCTGGTACTCCTCTGACACTCCCTGGTTCACCCCTGACACTCCCAGGTACACCTCTGACTCTCCCTGGTACACCTCCGATATTCCCAGGTACACCTCCGATATTCCCAGGTACATCTCCGATACTCCCAGGTACACCTTTGAAACTCCCAGGTACTTCACTGACATTCCCTGGTATACCCCTGATATTCCCATGTACACCTCTGACTCTCCCAGGTACACCTCTGATACTCCCAGGTACACCTCTGACACTCCCAGGTCCGCCTCCGACACCCCCATGTACAACTCCGACACTCCCAGGTAAACCTCCGATACTACAAGGTACACCTCTGACACTCCCAGGTACACCTCTGACACTCCCTGGTACACCTCTGACACTCCCAGGTACACCTCAGACACTCCCTGGTACACCTCTGACACTCCCAGGTACACCTCTCTCACTCCCTGGTTTCCCCTGACACTCCCAGGTACACCTCAGACACCCCAGGTACACTTCAGACACCCCAGGCACACCTCTGACATTCCAGGCACACTCCTCTGACACTCCCAGGCACACCCCTGACACTCCCAGGCACACCTTGACAAACCCAGGTACTCCACTGACATTCCCTGGTACACCTCTAACACTCCCAGGTACACCGCTGACACTGTCAGGTACACCTCCGACACTCCCAAGTACACCTCCGACACTCCCAGGTAAACTTCTCACACTCCCAGGTACACCTCCGACACTCCCAGCTACTCCTGTGACACTCCCAGGTACACCTCCGACACTCCCAGGTACACCTCTGACACTCCCATGTACACCTCTGACTCTCCCAAGTACTCCACTGACATTCCCTGGTACACTTCTGACACTCCCAGGTAAGCGTCCGACACTCCCAGATACACCTCTGACACATCCAGGTACATCTCTGACACTCCCAGGTACACCTCTGACACTGCCAGGTACAGCTCTGACAATCCCAGGAACTCCTGTGACACTCCCTCGTACACCTCCGACACTCCCACACCACACCCCAGGCATACCTGACACTCCCAAGTACCCACTGACATTCCCTGGCACACTTGACACACCCAGGCACAAGTGTCCGACACTCCCCAGACACACCTTGCACCCCAGGCATATCTCTGACACCCCAGGTACACCCTGACACTGCTAGTACAGCCCTGACAATCCCAGGTACCTCAGACACTCTAGGCACACCTCCGACACCCCAGGCACACCTCTGACACTCCCAGGTATACCTCTCACTCCCTGGTTTTCCCCCTGACACTCCCAGGCCAATTCCCCAGACAGTCCTGCACACCTCAGACACCCCTCCAGGCACACCTCTGACACTCCCCTGCACCCAGACACCCCCTAGGCACACCCTCACACTGCAGGCACACCCCCACACTCCCCAGGCACTCCTGTGACACCCCTGCACTTCTCTGACACCCCAGGCACACCTCAGACACCCCAGGCACACCCTCAGGACACCCCAGGCACACCTCACAGACACTCCCAGGCACACCTCTGACACTCCCAGGCACACCGGCTGGACACTGCCAGGCACACCTGACACTCCACACACCTCCGAAACTCCCAGGCACACCTCTGACACTCCCCAGGAACCCCACTGACACTCCCCTGGTACAACCCTGACACCGAGGCACACCTCTGACACCCCAGGCACACCTCTGACACTCCCCAGGCACACCTCAGACACTCCCCAGGTACACCCCAGATATTCGTAGATTATCGACTTTCGGGAAGTAGATTTTCGAATTTTGGGGAAATATTACCTAATTTTGCTAAGTAGATTATCATAGAAAACGGAAATTTGTATCATAAAAAATGGGAAATATCTACTTTCCGAAAGTTGTTATTTACTTTCCCGAAAAGTAGATAGATTTTCTACTTTTCGGAAAGTAGATTATCGACTTTTCGGGAAGTAGATTTCGATTTTGGGGGAAATATTACCTAATTTTTATGGCGAGATTATCATAGAAAACGGAAATTTGTATCATAAAAATGGGAAATATCTACTTTCCGGGAAAGTTGTTATCTACTTTTCCAAAAGTAGATAGATTTTTCACTTTCGGAAAGTAGATTATCGACTTTTCGGGAAGTAGATTTTGAATTTTGGGAAATATTACCTAATTTTGCGAAGTAGATTATCATAGAAACGGGAAATTTGTATCATAAAAAATGGGAAATATCTACTTTCCGGAAAGTTGGTTATCTACTTCTCGAAAGTAGATCAGATTTTCACTTTTCGAAAGTAGATTATCGACTTTTCGGGAAGTAGATTTTCGAATTTTGGGGAAATATTACCTAATTTTGCGAAGTAGATTATCATAGAAAACGGAAATTTGTATCATAAAAAATGGGAAATATCTACTTTCCGAAAGGTTATTTATTTTCCCGAAAAGTAGATAGATTTTTTACTTTCGAAAGTAGATTATCGACTTTTCGGGGAAGTAGATTTTCGAATTTTGGGAAATATTACCTAATTTTGCAAAGTAGATTATCATAGAAAACGGGAAATTTGTATCATAAAAATGGGAAATATCTACTTTCCGGGAAAGTTGGTTATCTACTTTCCCGAAAAGTAGATAGATTTTCTACTTTTCGGGAAAGTAGATTATCGACTTTTCGGGAAGTAGATTTTCGATTTTGGGGAAAATATTACCTACATTATGAAGTAAAACGGAAATTTCATCTACTTTGGGAAAGTTGGTTGATTTACTTTCTATCAAAGAGATCACACCCACAGAAATTTGCATGGAAATTCACTTTCCAAGTTGGTTATCTACTTTCCGAAAGTGTCTATTTTTCGAATAGATAACCAACTTTCCCGGGTAGATATTCATTTTTATGATACAAATTTCCGTTTTCATGATAATCTACTTGCAAAATTAGGTAATATTTCAAAAATTCGAAAATCTACTTCTCGAAAAGTCGATAATCTACTTCCCGAAAAGTAGAAAATTCCATTCACTTTCGAAAGTAGATAACCAACTTTCCCGGAAAGTAGATATCCCATTTTTTATGACAATCGTCATGATAACTATCATAAAAATTAGGTAATATTTCAAAATTCGAAAATCTACTTCCCCGAAAAGTCGATATTCTACTTTCCCGAAAAGTAGAATGAATCTACTTTTCGGGAAAGTAGATAACCAACTTTCCGGAAAGTAGATATTTCCCATTTTTATGATACAAATTTCCTGTTTTCTATGATAATCTACTTCGCAAAATTAGTAATAATTTCAAATCGAAAATCTACTTCCCGAAAGTCGATAATCTACTTTTCCCGAAAAGTAGAAAATATCTACTTTCGGGAAAATAGATAACCAACTTTCCCGAAAGATATTTCCCATTTATGATACAAATTTCCGTTTTCTATGATAATCTACTTCGCAAAATTAGTAATATTTCAAAATCGAAAATACTTCCCCGAAAGTCGATAATCTACTTTCCCGAAAAGAATGTCTACCTTTTCGGGAAAGTAGATAACCAACTCCGGAAAGTAGATATTTCCCATTTTTTGATACAAATTTCCCGTTTTCTATGATAATCTACTTCGCAAAATTAGGTAATATCCAAAAATTCGAAAATCTACTTCCCCGAAAGTCGATAATCTACTTTCCCGAAAAGTAGAAAATTATCTACTTTTCGGGAAAGTAGAAACCAACTTTCCCGGAAAGTAGATATTTCATTTTTTATGATACAAATTTCCCGTTTCTCTATTAATCTACTTCGCAAAAGGTAATATTTCCCAAAAAATTCGAAAATCTACTTCCGAAAAGTCGATAATCTACTTTCGAAAAGTAGAAAATTATCTACTTTTCGGAAAGTGAATAACCAACTTTCCGGAAAGTAGATATTTCCCATTTTTTATGATACAAATTTCCTGTTTTCTATGATAATCTACTTCATAAAATTAGGTAATATTTCCCCAAAATCTACTTCCCCGAAAAGTCAGTAGATAACCAACTTTCCCGGAAAGTAGATATTTCCCATTTTCTATGATAAAAATTTCCCGTTTTCTATGATGAGTAGATAACCAACTTTCCTAGAAAGTAGATATTTTCCATTTTCTGTGATACAAATTTCCCGTTTTCTATGATAATCTACTTCTGAAAATTAGGTAATATTTCCCAAAAAGTCGATAATCTACTTCCCCAAAAAATCGATAATCTACTTTCCCGAAAAGTAGATACGATCTCTTGAGAATCCGAATTTACATCTTTTTAATTGTCGTAAGTTCGAACTTAAGAGAACGAAATAACTTACGATTTTTCTAATTCTCAAAAGATCGTAAGTATCTACTTTTCGGGAAGTATAAAAATTGGCTCTTATCATTTTTGCTTTTGGAACCCTTTTGTTTTCAACTTTTTTATTAGGATTATTATAAAGAAAGAAAAAAGTATTTTTTTCATTTATTCGACACATTAAGTTACTATACAAATATTTATTGTGATGATTGACACCAGGTTACTGCTAGGTTAGGTTGCCCTTATGGTACTACAACCTGTCTACACAGGGTCCAATAAAGGCTACCAGTGTACCTTGGTGGATATGTCTCGCCTATCATTAGAGTAGGGGGCTCAGACAAACCTCGGCACCCAGCCCTTGGCAGCATCACTGTCCCTAGCAGTGACAGACAGCCTTTAGTGTTATCACATAGCCCTTACTAGCTGTACACAACTACCTACTTATAAGCCCCCCTAGAAGCATCATGTAGATCTTAGGGGAGAATCATTCAGCCTCCCCAGAGACACAGACAGCTCTTAAGAGCCTCACACATCCCCAAGTTGCCACAAACATCACTTATCCCCTTGAAGACACACTGCCTTGTGATTAATTTTTAATGTGCAAGACATTTGAAAAACAAAAACAAAATACAATTACAAAAGTTTGTTCAGAGGAAAAATTCATTGGTTACAAAGTAAGTTGTGAACACGTAATAAATAACTAACTTATAATGAAAGTAAATTCTTAAACTGGCATCTTTTATTTCAGTGCTGTGCCAGCTAGAGTAAAACATTGTGTTATACAAATGAAGATGAAGCTACTGTACAAAATATCGTAACTTCAACAATGTTATGACATTGTTGACTTATTTTGTACTTCACTTTTATTTCCACTTGTATAACGAATTATTTCACTCTTGCTGGCACTGAATTAAAAGATGCTAGTTTAAGAATTTACTGTAATTTTCAGTTCTTATTAAATCATTACAACTTGCTTGTAACAATATATCACAAGTTATCTGCATTTTAAGGTTTTAAGTGAGATGAAGTCACCTTAGGCATTCCATTGGTGGGCCACAGCAGTGACGTCACCACTAGTCGTCTACGTCAATGGTGGAACAGACCAAACGAGCAATGACGTCATCACCAGTAGTCTGCCTCATTGGTGAGACAGAAGCCCTTCACTTTACACCTCAGAGTCAGTCCTTCCCTCACTCCAACAAGACAATGAGTCCTTCCCTCACTACTCCTCTACACCTCAGTGTATCCCACCTCAGTGTATCCTTCACTCACCCTGCATGAACGTGACTACTTTCCACCACCACATCACAGTGAGTCCTTCACTCCTACACATCACAGCGAGTCCTTCCTCACCTACACATCACAGCGAGTCCTTCCTCACTCCCACATCACAGCGAGACCTCCTCACCCTACACCCACAGTGAGTCCTTTCCCTCACCCTACACATCACAGCGAGTCCTTCACCTACCATCACAGCGAGTCCTTTCCCTCACTCCTACCACCCACAGTGAGTCCTTCCTCACTCCTACACATCACAGCGAGTCCTTCCTCACTCCTACACATCACAGTGAGTCCTTCCCTCACTCCTACACATCACAGCGAGTCCTTCCCTCACTCCTACACATCACAGCGAGTCCTTCCCTCACTCCTACACACCACAGTGAGTCCTTCTCAAACTTCTATACATCACAATGAGTCTTTCCCTCATGCTACACAACGCTGCATGTCTTTCGTTCACTCCTACAAAACACAGTAAGTCATTCCCTCAATCCTACACAACACATTGCATCCTACCTTCAGTCCCACACACAGCAAGTCCTTCCCTTGTCGTACACAACATTGGATGTCCTTCTCACCTATAAAACACTGCAATTCCTCCTCTCACTCCTTAGGTCAGTAAACCCTCCTCTCACTAATTAGCAGGTCAGTAAGTCCTCCTCTCTCATTAGGTGGTCAGCAAGTCCTTCCCTCATTTATGAACATCACTATATGTCCTTCCTAGTTCCTACACAACACTACATGTCCTTCCCTCATTCTACAATACTGAAGTCCTTCCCTCAATACTACACATCACAGGAGTCCTTTCCCACACTCCTACACATCACAGTGAGTCCTTCTACCCTATACGTCACAATGAGTCCTTCCTCATACACACAATATTGCATGTCCTTTCCTCACCTCTATAAAACACTGCAAATCCTCCTCTCTCACCCTTAGGTCAGTAAGTTCTCCTCTCACTCCTTAGTAGGTCAGTAAGTCCTCCTCTCACTTCCTAGTAGGTCAGTAAGTCGTCCTCTCACTAATTAGCAGGTCAGTAAGTCCTCCTCTCACTAATTAGCAGGTCAGTAAGTCCTCCTCTCATTCATTAGGAGGTCAACAAGTCCTTCCCTATTTACGAAAACCATTACAAGTCCTCCCCTCACTCATACACCACACTACCAGTCCTTCCCTTACTCCTTCACCACACAACAAGTCCTTCCCTCACCTCCTACATAACACTACAAGTCCTTCTCACCTACACAACATACAAGTCATTCACTCACTCCCTAACCACACTATAAGTCCTTCCCTCATTCCAACACAATACTGAAGTCCTTCCGTCAATACTACACAACACTGCATGTCCTTCCCAGTCCTACAGTAATCAGTAGATAAACTTTCAATACACCGTTATAATCTATTTAAGCATTTAAAAGACTTGTCGAACCAACAGTAAATATTATACACAATACAACTTCCTGTCATGTCGGGTAGCCTGACTTAGGATATATTCATCTGTTTTCACAGACAATGAGCATAAATTCACTAACCCCCAGTCACAAGTCAATAGCTCTCTAAAAGCCTCACACACCTCCAAGTTGATATTCACAATATAACCACAAACAGCCTCTGTTGATGGATCAGACTCCTTGACAACCTTACATAGTCCTTAAGTCCATTATACAACCACCTATGATCACCACACAGCCCCTAATTAGCCAAACAGTCCGTGGCGGCGGCATATAAGCCCTGGGGGCCTCACATAGCCCCTAGGAGTGACATACTGCCTCAGAACATTTACAATTTCATACTCTTTAAAGTTTGCCCACAGGAAATGCTCATTGGTTAAGTGGTAAAGGTATAATCATATAATTTTACAGTAACTTAAACTAAACATCTTGTATCTCACTCAGGAAGAATAAATATTTTGTTTTGCAAATGAAGATGAAACTAAAGTCCAAAATAATTAAGTTGAACAAAATACTTCCTGACTGTCTAGTTACAAATCCACATAAAAGATTACAACAGTGTATTAGTTATAAGCTTGCAACGCCACAAGTCTATATGGTCACTCTTTACAAGTCCTTCCACTCCTCACACAACACTACAAGTCCTTCCTCACCCCTATACCACACTACAAGTCCTTCCCTCACCCTGCAACTAAGTCCTTCCCTACTCCTACCACACACACAAGTTCCACCATATACACAACACTACAAGTCCTTCCTCACCCCTATACCACACTACAAGTCCTTCCTCACTCCTGCACCACACACTACAAGTCCTTACCTCACTCCTACACAACACTACAAGTCCTTCCCCACCTCATACACAACACTACAATTCCTTCCCTCACCCCTACACCCCACTACAAGTCCTTCCCTCACTCATACACCACACTACAAGTCCTTCCCTTAATCCTACACAACACTACAAGTCCTTCCTCACCTCTACACAACACTACTTCAGTCATTCCTCTACTCTACACCACATCCTTCCTCACCATACACCACACTACATGTCCTTCCTCAATCCTACACAACACCACAAGTCCTTCCCTCACTTATACACAACACTACAAGTCGCCTCACCTATACTACCACATGTCCTTCTCACTCCTACCACAACACTGCGTGTCCTCTCACTTCTCACAACACCACAAGTCCTTCCCTCACTCCTACACCACACTACAAGTCCTTCCCTCATTCCTACACCGCACCATAAGTCCTTCCCTCATTCCTACACTGCCCCTGCAAGTCCTTCCTCACTCCTACACAACACTGCGTGTCCTTCTCTCACCCTACACCACACTACAAGTCCATCCTCACTCATGCACAACACTGCAAGTCCTTCCCTCACTTCTACACAACACTGCATTCCTTCCCTCACTCCTTCACAACCCTGTAAGTCCTTCCCCACTGTACACACCCTCAGTTCCTTTCACCCACAACCCTGTGTCCTTCCCTTACTCCTACACAATACTAGAAGTCCTTCCCTCACTTCTACACAACACTGAAGTCCATTCCTCATCCTACTATACATAAGAAGTCCTTCCCTCGTCTACACAACCTGCAAGTCCTTCCCTATCTACCAATACAAGTCCTTTCCTCACTCCTACACAACACTTCATGTCATTCTTCTCTCCTACACAACACTGCATAACCTTTCCTCACTCCTCCACATCACTGCATGCCCTTCCTCACTCCTACATGATATTGCTTGTTCTTTTCTCACCAAGTCCATCCCTCACTCCCATCCGATAGCAAGTCCTTCCCCACCTCCTACACAATACTACAAGTACTTCCCCACTCCCCACACAACATACAAGTCCATCCCCCACTCCTACACAACACTACAAATCCTTCCCCACCTCTACACACACTAGAAGTACTTCCCCATCTCCTACACAACATACCAACTCCATCCCTCACTCCTACACAAACTACAAGTCCTCCCCACCCCACAATACTACAAGTACTTTCCCCACCCCACACAACATACCAAGTCCACCCCCACCCTACACAAACTACAAGTCCACCTCACTCCTACACAAACCATAAGTCCTTCCCCTCACCCTACACAATAGTACAAATCCATCCCTAACTCCTACACACACTACAAGCCCTTTCCCCACCCTACACAACATACCAAGTCCATCCCCACCCTACACAAACTCAAGTCCATCCCTCACCCTACACAAACCACAAGTCGTTTCTCACCCAACACAAACTACAAGTCCTTTCCCTACCCTACACAAACTACAACCTTCCCTGACTCCTACACAACATACCAAGTCCAACCTGACTCCTACACAATACTACAAGTACTTCCCCACTCCCACACAACATACCAAGTCCATCCTCACCTACACAATACTACAAGTCCATCCCTAACTCCTACACAATACTACAAGTCCTTTCACTCCTACACAACATACCAAGTCCATCCCTAACTCCCTACACAATACTACAAGTCCATCCTTAACTCCCACACACACAAGTACTTCCTCACTCCCACACAACATACCAAGTCCATCCCTAACTCCTACACAATACTACAAGTCCTTCCCTAACTCCTACACACACTACAAGTCCATCCCTAACTCCCACACAATGCTACAAGTCCTTCCTCACCCTACACAATACTACAAGTCCTTCCCTCACTCCCCACAAACATACCAAGTCCATCCCTCACCCCTCACACAAAACTACATGTCCTTCCCTCACCCTACACAATACTCACACGTTCATCCCCTCCCCACACAACATACCAAGTCCATCCATAACTCCTACACAATGTTAAGTCCTTCCCCCTCACTCCTACACAACACTGCAAGTCCTTCCTCACCCCCCACATAACATACCAAGTCCATCCCTCAACTCCCACACAACATACCATGTCCTCGACCCTACACACAACCTTACCAAGTCCTCTCACTCCTACACAACATACCAAGTCCTTCCTTACTCCTACACAATACTGCTAGGCCATCCCTGACTCCAAAACATCATACCAAGTGCTCTACCCTACACAACACTACAAATCCTTCTCTCACTCCTACACCACACTACAAGTCCTTCCCTCACTGATACACACATACCGAGTCCTTCCCTCACTCCTACACAACATACCAAGTCCTTCCCCAATCCCACAAACACTATAAATCCTCACTCCTACACCACACTACACGTCCTTTCTCACTCCTACACAACATACCAAGTCCATCCTTCACTCCCAAACAACATACCAAGTCCTTCCCAATTCTACACAACATAACAAGTCCTTCTCACCCTACACAATAAAAAAGTCCTTTCCTCACCCTACACAACATACCAAGTCCTTCCCTCTTCTACATAAACATACCAAGTCCTTCCTGCAGAGCATAAACCATCTATTAATAGGGTGTCTATACGGAGGCGAATTTATTTTTTTTTGTTTGAAAATCGGCCCATGGTATTAATGATGTAGTTCTATTGCAGAATCATGTGATATCTTTCAGATTTGAAAAGTTTTATTTTTGCAAGGTAAATTTTAACTTGAAATCTATGAAAATTCAGTATTCCAATCTCTTTACCAACACCACTAAATAGTTTATTTAAAGTAAACTAAATGCATCAGGTTAATTTATTAGATGAAAATGATCCAGAATAGTGAAACGAATGATCTTGACATTTATTAAATTTAATATTATTCTTTAGAAAAATCATCAAATACAAAAACCGGTTTTTACTACTACGGATTCGGTGCTGCTGCACACCATAGAGAATATGTCTTTCTTGTTTTGTTTCTACTTATCACCTCCCTGCTGACCACCTGAGCTCGGATGTAGCCTTTCCTCCTCTCCTGGCTGTACACGTGACTGCTGGCTCCGCCACTTGCTGCACAACGCCTATACTGGTGTGCGAGGCCAGGCAGGGACATGCAT
>NW_024728945.1:167500-207617 GCF_018991925.1 Homarus americanus | reverse complement strand
CTATACACAACATACACACTGCTGCTGGCAACCGCCAGCTCACCATTCCGGCATACACTATACACAACGCCACTGCTGTATAACAGCCGCAACTCACCATTTGGCATACACTATACACAACATACACTGCTATATAACAATACCAGCTCACCATTCCGGCATACACTATACATAACATACACTACTATGTAAGCCCACCGCTCACCATTCCGGCATACACTATACAACGCTTTACCACCTGTAACAACCTCTGAAACTCACCATTCCGGCATACCCGCCTTTAACGCCACCACTATATAACAGCCTCTGGCTCACCATTCCGGCATACTATTCTGTATGCACTACTGTGGAAAACATACCAGCCTCACCATTTCCAGCACCTGCAACTGCACTGCAACCTTAACGACCGCAGCTCACCATTCCGGCATACACTATACACAACATACTGCTATATAACAGCCAGCTCACCATTCCGGCATACACTAACCACAACCTTTACCATGTAACCGTACGGCTCACCATTCCCGGCATACCTCTTAACCACTACTATATAACCCAACCTCTAGCTCACCATTCCGGCGGCATACACTATACACAACGCCTACTATATAACAATATCTAATGTCGCCATTCCGGCATACACTATACGCAACATACACTACCACCGTAACAGCCTCCTGGCTCACCATTCCATCATACACTATACTAACGCCACCGCTATATAACAGCCTCTAGCTCACCATTCCCGGCATACACTATACACAACCTTACGCCACTACGCAACAACCTCATAATCACCATTCCGGCAACACTTATACACAACGCCCTGCTATCCCCAACAGCCTCTGGCTCACCATTCCGGCATACTACTATACTGTACCACTACATAACGCTCTGGCTCACCATTCCGGCAAACACTATACAACGCCACCACTATATAACAGCCACCAGCTCACCATTCCGGCATACACTATACTGTATACCACTATATAACATGCAGCTCACCATTCCGGCGCTACTGTACAACATACGCTACTGTATATAGCCACCAGCTTCCTACATTCCAGCCATACACTGCACAACATACACTACTATATAACAGCCACTAAACTCACCATTCCGGCATACTATACAACGCCACCGCAAAGCAACCGCAGCTCACCATTCCCGCTGCCACTATACAACATACACCACTATATAACAACCTCTCACCATTCCGGCATCCACTATACAACGCCACATAACAACCTCTGGCTCACCATTTCAAAGCATACACTGCAGCATACACTGCCACCAACAGCTACTCTAATACCATTCCGGCATACACTATATACTGTATACACCACTACATAACAACCTCTAGCTCACCATTCCGGCATACACTATACACAATATAAGCCACCACATAACAGCCTCCAGCTCACCATTCCGGCATACACTATACACAACATACACCACTATATAACAGCCTCCAGCTCTTCCATTCCGGCACACTACACAACTACACTATACTAACAACCTCTAGCTCACCATTCAAAGCATACACTATACAAAATATACTACTATATAACAACCTCCGCTCTGTTCGGCTTTACTACACAACATACACCACTATATAACCAACCTCAGCTCACCATTCCGGCATACTACCTGTACCACTATATAACAGCCTCCAGCTCACCATTTCCGGCATACACTATGCACAACATACACTTTCTACTATATAACAGACAGCTCACCATTCCGGCATACACCTAGTATACACCACTACATAACAGCCTCAGCTCACCATTCGGCATACACTATACAATATACACCACTACACTGTAGCCTCCAGCTCACCATTCCGGCATACCACTATGCAACATACACCACTGCCTAACGGCCTCCAGCTCACCATTCCGGCATACACTATACAACATACACCACCCCTATATAACAACCCGTCTAGCTCACCATAAGCATACCTATACACAACCTTCTCACCCATAACAACCTCTAGCTCACCATTCCAGCCACTATGCTAAATTACACCACTATATAGCAACCTCTGGCTGCCATTCCGGCATACACTATACACAACATACTACTATATTGTACCAGCTCACCATTCCGGCATACACTATACAAATACACTATATAACAACTCTGGCTCACCATTCCGCGCCACTATACCTTATACACCACTACAGGACCTCTAGTTTTTCCATTCCTGCATACACTATACCAACATACACACCTTTTCTGTAACTCCTAGCTCACCATTCCGGCATACACATATACACAACATACACCACTACATAACAATATCTGGCTCACCATTCCAGCATACACTATACACAACATACACCACTACATAACAGCCTCTAGCTCCTACATTCCGGCATACCACTATACACAACATACACACCATTTTGTAGCCTCTAGCTCTTCCATTCCAGCATACTACCACAACAACATGCATTCACTACATAACAGCCTCTAGCTCACCATTTAAGCACCACCACTACTGTAGCCACAACCATTTCAGCATACACTATACACAACATACGCTACACCGCCAGCCACCAACATCCTGTTCCGGCACACTACACAACACGCTATCTCTTCAGCCTCTAGCTCACCATTCCGGCCACACTATACACAACCTCACACACCACTACCTGTATTACTCTAGTTCACCATTCCGGCATACACTATGCAACATACACCACTGCATAACAGCCTCTATTTTTCCATTCCGGCATACCTGTACAGCATACACCGCATATGCATAACGGCCCTAGCTCACCGTTCATGCAATACTTTTCTTTATCGCCAGCGGCCACAGCTCACCATTCCGGCATACACTACTGTATACATCGCTGTATAACGACCTCCCAAAACACCCATTTAAAGCGTACTATATACTAATACACTGTATGTCAACAGCCACCAGCATCCCTTTCGTCGCTTATACACTGCTATAAGCAATATCTGACTCACCGTTCCGGCATATACGCGCCCTGCTATATAGTACTCAACTCCCCATTCCAGCATACTATACAATATACACTACTATGTAACAGCCTCCAGCTCACGCATTTGTCCGCTTTCCCGCCTTATGCACAATATACCATACTATGACCTCACCAGCTCACCGACTCGCGCTACAACCCTTTTCTCATATAACAACCACCAGCTCCGCCATTCCGGCATCACTACAATATACACTACTATGTAACCTCAGCTCGCCATTCCAGCACTTTTCTGCACAGCGCCACCACTGTCTATAGGCACCAACCACCATTCCGCTTTACTTCTATTATACACCACTATAATAAACCTCCTGTTCGGCACACCACAATACCCTGCTATATAACATCTCTAACTCCTTCGGCGCACAACATACACTTGGCCTCAAACATGGTTTCAGCGCCACTATACACGCGCCACCACTACATAACAGCCTCCAGCTCACCCATTCGCTTTGCTGTACATATACCACCTGTAGCCCTGTGCATTCCGGCATACCTATGCAGCATACCACTACACGCTTGTCCTCTAAGCCTGTTCCGCGCCACCTCTATGCCTACTATACGCGCCTCTGCTCACCATTCCGGCATACCCACTACATAATAGCCTCACCATTCACCACAACCATCGTCACCAGCAGATCGTAGGTTTAAATCCTTCTGTTATTTTACCATTTCTCTATGTAAATTTGTCAGCTCAAATATACATATAATTTTTTGTTTTACAGTTTCAGTTGTATTGTAAATTAGTCCAAACTAGTTTAGTCATCGTCAGTTTGGTGATGGGCGGAGTAGAGGAAAACCTATCGGGGTGGAAAGTCCTCTAAGCTGGTTTTAATTCCTAGTTTTATTCCCTGGTTTTAATCATTAGTTTTGTTTCCTGGTTTTAATCATTAGTTTTATTCCCGGTTTAATCCACAGTTATAATCACTAGTTTTATTCCCAAGTTTTAATCCAATAGATGCAGGAGTCTAGTTTATTTCAGCTGTTGAAGGAGTGTTTGGCCAAGCATAACTTTTCGTACCCCACGACAAAACTTGTTTAACACCAGCGTACCTCACACTGGTTTGGCTGTAGTGACGTATTAAGACAGTTTAGGTAGATTGTGTCCTGGAGAGATACAGTTTAGCTGTAGTGTCCCCGGGAGAAAAGGCCTTTGTTGATGTAGCGGCCAGACGTTTAACTACAGTCTTGGGTGTCGTTTGTTTTAGTCCAGTGTGGCGCAGTTATGTATGAGAGGAAGTTCTTCTTCTTCTTCTTCTTCTTCTTCTTCTTCTTCTTCTTCTTCTTCTTCTTCTTCTTCTTCTTCTTCTTCTTCTTCTTCTTCTTCTTCTTCTTCTTCTTCTTCTTCTTCTTCTTCTTCTTCTTCTTCTTCTTCTTCTTCTTCTTCTTCTTTTTCTTCTTCTTCTTCTTCTTCTTCTTCTTCTTCTTCTTCTTCTTCTTCTTCTTCTTCTTCTTCTTCTTCTTCTTCTTCTTCTTCTTCTTCTTCTTCTTCTTCTTCTTCTTCTTCTTCTTCTTCTTCTTCTTCTTCTTCTTCTTCTTCTTCTTCTTCTTCTTCTTCTTCTTCTTCTTCTTCTTCTTCTTCTTCTTCTTCTTCTTCTTCTTCTTCTTCTTCTTCTTCTTCTTCTTCTTCTTCTTCTTCTTCTTCTTCTTCTTCTTCTTCTTCTTCTTCTTCTTCTTCTTCTTCTTCTTCTTCTTCTTCTTCTTCTTCTTCTTCTTCTTCTTCTTCTTCTTCTTCTTCTTCTTCTTCTTCTTCTTCTTCTTCTTCTTCTTCTTCTTCTTCTTCTTCTTCTTCTTCTTCTTCTTCTTCTTCTTCTTCTTCTTCTTCTTCTTCTTCTTCTTCTTCTTCTTCTTCTTCTTCTTCTTCTTCTTCTTCTTCTTCTTCTTCTTCTTCTTCTTCTTCTTCTTCTTCTTCTTCTTCTTCTTCTTCTTCTTCTTCTTCTTCTTCTTCTTCTTCTTCTTCTTCTTCTTCTTCTTCTTCTTCTTCTTCTTCTTCTTCTTCTTCTTCTTCTTCTTCTTCTTCTTCTTCTTCTTCTTCTTCTTCTTCTTCTTCTTCTTCTTCTTCTTCTTCTTCTTCTTCTTCTTCTTCTTCTTCTTCTTCTTCTTCTTTTATTTTTCTTCTTCTTCTTCTTCTTTCTTCTTCTTCTTCTTCTTCTTCTTCTTCTTCTTCTTCTTCTTCTTCTTCTTCTTCTTTTCTTCTTCTTCTTCTTCTTCTTCTTCTTCTTCTTCTTCTTCTTTATTTATTTCTTCTTCTTCTTCTTCTTCTTCTTCTTCTTCTTTATTTCTTCTTCTTCTTCTTCTTCTTCTTCTTCTTCTTCTTCTTCTTCTTCTTCTTTCTTCTTCTTCTTCTTCTTCTTCTTCTTCTTCTTCTTCTTCTTCTTCTTCTTCTTCTTCTTCTTCTTCTTCTTCTTCTTCTTCTTCTTCTTCTTCTTCTTCTTCTTCTTCTTCTTCTTCTTGAGGGAAAGGCTGTAGGAAGGGAGGTGGAGGAGGAAGGATAAGAAGAAGGAGGAGGGGGATAAAGGAGGAGAAGAAGAAGGAAAGGAAAGACCAAGAAACAAAGAATACTAGAAAAATAAAGAAGACAGAGGAGGAGGATGAAGAAGAGGAAGGAAGGAGGAGGAAGATTGGCATCTTGGGTCAAAAGGGTTCCTGTAAACTTGTCTATCAAGTAAGTTAAGGAACGTGCCAGCCCACCCCACCGACCCTTAACTCTGGCACTGGTGGGTTGGAGTTACGCAGTTGATTGGTGGTTGGGTTAGGTAAGGTTAGGTTAGGTTATGGAGGTTGGGTTAGTTGGATTGGGTTAGTAGTTGTTGGTAGTGTTGGGTTGGGTTAGGATTGGAGGTTGGGTTGGGTGCAGGGGTTGGGTTAGGTGGGGTTAAGTTAGGTGTTAGGTTAGGTTAAGTTATGGAGGGTTGGGTTGGAGTTACGCAGGGTTGGGTTAGGTAGGGTTAGGTTAGGTGGGTTAGGTTAGGTTAGATAGTTATGGAAGGTTGGGTTGGTTAAGTTAGGTTAGGTGGTTAGTTGGTAGTGTTAGGTTAGTTATGGAGGTTGGGTTAGGTTACGCAGGGTTAGGTTAGGTAGGGTTAAGTTAGGTAGGGTTAGGTTAGGTTATGGAGGGTTGGTTGGTTACGCAGGGTTAGGTTAGGTAGGGTTAAGTTAGGTAGGGTTAGGTTAGGTTAAGTTATGGAGGGTTGGGTTAGGTTACGCAGGATTAGGTTAGGTTACGCAGGATTAGGTTAGTTGCGCAGAGTTAGGTTAGGTTAGGTTAGGTTACGTTAGGCAGATGTCCTCAATTCATGTAGCCAAAAAGCTGAACTTATGTGTTTGTGTTTACCTACAGTCCTGTATAACTCAGGTGTAATATTTATATAATAAAACTCTTTTTGGATAATATTACAAACTAAATATTGTAAACTCACATGAAAATCAGGTTTCATTAATTTAAACTGTGATTCAGGCATTGCAAATGACAGAGGTGCGGAATTGGGTTGAGATTCGCGGTTTGGGAATTATTGCGTTAGGGGGTTCAGATTCAGGGGTTCAGGGTTTGAATTCAGGGGTTCATGGGTTGGATTCAGGGGGTTTGTGTTCATGGGTTCGGATTCATGGTTCAGGGGTTCGGTAGTGTGTGCTCAGGTGTGTTTGTCCCTTGCTGATGACCACCCGGTACCAAGGAACAGTGCCAATCATCATCACCAGGAACAGTGCCACTCATCATCATAGGAACAGTGCCATTCATATCCTGGAATATTCATCACCAGGAACAGTGCCACTCATCATACAGGAACAGAGCCACTCATCTCACAGGAACAATGCCATTCATCGTCACCAGGAACAGTGCCACTCATCATCACAAGGAACAGTGCCATTCATCATCACCAGGAACAGTGCCACTCATCATCACCAGGAACAGTGCCACTCATCATCACCAGGAACAGTGCCACTCATCATCACCAGGAACAGTGCCACTCATCATCACCAGGAACAGTGCCATTCATCATTACCAGAACAGTGCCATTCATCATCCAGGAACAGTGCCACTCATCACCAGGGGCAGTGCCACTCATCATCACCAGAACAGTGCCACTCATCTCACCAGGAACAGTGCCACTCATCATCACCAGGAACAGTGCCACTCATCATCACCAGGAACAGTGCCACTCATCATTACCAGGAACAGAGCCATTCATCGTCACAGGAACAGTACCACTCATCATTACCAGGACAGTGCCACTCATCACCAAGAACAGTGCCACTCACCATCACCAGGAACAGTGCCACCAGGAACAGTGCCACCAGGAACAGTGCCACCAGGAACAGTGTCACCAGGAACAGTGCCACTCATCATCACCAGGAACAGTGTCACCGAGAATGTCACCAGGAACAGTGTCTCGGAACAGTGCCACTCATCATCACCAGGAACAGTGCCATTCATCATCACCAGGAACAGTGCCACTCATCACCAGAACAGTGCCACTCACCATCACAATGTCCAGGTGTCACCATGTCGTAACAGTGAGAAATGAAAGGCAGGACTGTGGTAGCAGCTCAGGGAGTGTGGCCTCACAAGTCTCTCTGTCAGGTAGAATTAACTCTGTCTCTGCTGATGTATTGTGGTGACTGTGTGTACTGCTGCTCTCTCTCTCTCTCTCTCTCTCTCTCTCTCTCTCTCTCTCTCTCTCTCTCACAAGGGTTCCGTAATACATACACATAATTACCTACTTCACAATCACTTAGCAGGGCGATGGATTGGTCTAATCGCCTAAAACTCAGGACCAGGGAGAGAGGTGGATTGGGTCCTATCATCCAGTCCCAGGTTAATATACATCTACCTGTGTTTGAGATGATAGCTAGAGTGAACTAATCCTCTGTCCCATGTTAATTTAGTTAATGGAGGAGGCGGTGTGGGGTGTGTTGGAGTGTGTGGGTGTGCGTGTGGTGGGGGAGGTTTTGGAGTGTGTGGGTGTGGGTGCGTGTTTCCTCATATCATCATCATCATCATCATCATCATCATCATCATCATCATCACCACCACCACCACCACCACCACCACCACCACTTGCACCACCATTACCACCACCACCACCACACCCCACAACCACCACTTGCACCACCACCACCATTACCACCACCACATACCACTTGCACCACCACCACCACCATTACCACCACCACCACCATCATTACCACCACCACCACCACCACCACACCCACAACCACCACTTGCACCACCACCACCACCACCACCATTACCACCACTTATAATAACACTTACAAAAATTGCTTAAGTCCCTGGACGTGTGGGTAAATTACTGGCAGCGTTTACTCCTTGTGTCCTTAAGTGTTGGTTTACCTTACTTAATGACGGCTTGGGCAGGTGCAGCTCTCATCCTCCATTACTTGTGGGTGTACTTATAATTTGTTAAGGTTACTTTTTAGTTTTCTTTTACTTTTGGTATTTTTGTGTATTATCAGTTTTACTTTTTGGGTAACATATATTTTTGAGGCTAAACATAAACACACATAAATACAAAGACTCACACACACACACACACACACACACACACACACACAAACACACACACACACACACACACACACACACACACACACACACACACACACACACACACACACACACACACACACAAACACACACACTCACACACTCACACACACACACACACACACGCAGGTCTAACAGGCAGTGTAAGAAACTCCTGAGAATGAAACTTTTGGCTACAAGTTAGTGAAGGGGAGATGACGTTGGGGAGGGGAGGTCAGGAAGGGGTGAGGGGCAGGAAAGATAGGGTGGGGAAGGAAGAGGATGAGGAGGACAAGATAGAGAGGAGGAGGAAAAAGGAAGGATAGGAATAGAGAGGACATTTCCCTTTCCTTACTAATAACAAATAAACACCTGTACTCTTCTAATTAACTCCTACAGGTGTGCTATATATTATTCCTGTAACCAGAATATAATTATAACACAGTTATGAGAATTTAATTAACATCCACACGCAGGTAACAGTATGTGACGTACCTGGGTGGCTATTGACGTCACACATCCACACGCGGGTAACAGTATGTGACGTACCTGGGTGGCTATTGACGTCACACATCCACACGCGGGTAACAGTATGTGACGTACCGGGTGGCTATTGACGTCACACATCCACACGCGGGTAACAGTATGTCGTACCTGGGTGGCTATTGACGTCACACATCCACACGCGGGTAACAGTATGTGACGTACCTGGGTGGCTATTGACGTCACACATCCACACACGGGTAACAGTATGTGACGCACCTGAGTGGCTATTGACGTCACACGAGGTATTAAGGCTTAAGCAGCTGCCTCGATAAATGGCTGAAAATCTGCTTCTGTCTCGTGTTGTTTTGTGGATGTATTTTGACGATAGTGTTGGTGGCCCGGGCCTGAGTGTTGGTGGCGGGCCTGAGTGACAGGCCTGGGCTGGATGGCGGCCCGGGCTGAGTGATGGCGGCCCGGGCTGGGTGTTGGCGGCGGGGCTGAGTGATGGAGGCCGGGACTGGGTGATGGAGGCCCGGGCTGAGTGTTGTGGCCGGGCCAGGTGATGGAGGCCCGGGCTGGGTGATGAAGGCCTGGGCTGGATGATGGCGGCCCGGGGCTGAGTGATGGCGGCCGGGCTGGTGGTGTTGGCGGCCCGGGCCTAGGTGGTGGCGGGCCTGGTGATGAAGGCCTGGGCTGGATGACGGCCCGGGGCTGAGTGATGGGGCCGGGCTGGGTGTGGCCCGGCCTGAGTGTTGGTGGCGGCCTGGGGAGGCCTGGGCTGTGATGGCGGCCCGGGTGGTGATGGAGGCCGGGCTGAGTGTTGGCGCGGCCTGGTGTGGGCCCCTGGTGTGGCCTGGGCTGGATGTGTGGCCCGGGCTGAGGATGGCGGCGGGGCTGGGTGTTGGGGCCAGGGCTGAGTGATGGAGGCAGGACTGGGTGATGGAGGCCGGGGCTGAGTATTGGTGGCCGGGCCTGAGTGATGAGGCCGGGGCTGGGTGATGGTGGCCGGGCCTGAGTGTTGGTGGCCCGGGCCTGGTGATGAGCCCGGGCTGAGTGATGGAGGCCCGGGGCTGGTGATGGAGCCCGGGACTGGGTGAGGCGGGCCTGGTGATTGGGGCTGGGTGATGGGCCAGGCTGAGTGATGGTGGCCCGTGGCTGAGTGATGGAGGCCTGGCTGGGTGTTGGTGGCCCTGGGCTGGGTGATGGTGGCCCTGGGCTGGGTGATGGAGGCCCGACTGGGTGATGGTGGCCCTGGGCTGGGTGTTGGCGGCCCGCTGAGTGATGGAGGCCCGGGCTGGGTGATGGTGGCCCGGGGCTGAGTAATGAGGCCCGGGACTGGGTGATGGTGGCCCTGCTGGGTGATGGTGGCCCGTGGCTGGAGTGATGGAGGCCCGGGCTGGGTGTTGGTGGCCCTGGGCTGGGTGATGGTAGCCCTGGGCTGGGTGATGGAGGCCCGACTGGGTGATGGTGGCCTGGGCTGGGTGTTGGCGGCCTGGGCTGAGTGATGGAGGCCCGGGATGGGTGATGGCGGCCGGATGGGTGATGGCGGCCCGGGATGGGTGATGGCGGCCGGGGCTGAGTGATGGCCGCCCGGAATGGTGATGGCGGCCCGGGATGGGATGGCGGCCGCTGAGTGATGGCGGCCCGATGGATGATGGCGGCCTGGGATGGGTGATGGCGGCCCGGGCTGGAGTGATGGCCGCCCGAATGAGTGATGGCGGCCCGGGGCTGAGTGATGGCGGCCCTGGGATGGGTGATGGAGGCCCGGGGCTGAGTGTAGGAGCGTGGCGTAACCTTAGAGATGGTCTGTGTGTGTGTGTGACCTCGAACCACACACACACACACATACACACACTACATAATACATACTTGCATTATTAACCACGTCATTTGTCTGTCCAATTGATGGTCAGGTCATACATAGGTGACATATACAACCGCCACCACAACCTCCACAACCATCATAACCACCACCACCACACCACCACAATCATCACCTCCACAACCTTCACCACAACCACCACACCTCCACCACACCACCACCATCACCACCTCCACAACCTTCACCACAACCACCGCACTCCACCACCGCCATAACCACCACCACACCACCATCACCACCACACCTCCACCACCACACCACCATTACCACCACCATAACCACCATCACCACCACACCTCCACGACCACCATAACCACCACCACCATAACCACCATCACCACTACCATAACCTCCACGATCACCACCACCACTACCATCACCACGAGTAAGGGGATCACACCATTACTACCAACACCACCATAACCACACCTAACTAGATTACACCACTACCACTGCACCACAACATCACCACCACAGGTAAAGGGGATCACTTCAGAATTTAGACAAGAATTTGGTGAAAAGAAAATATCGCGGAGAAGAGGCGGTGATGGCCGTGTTGAGACGCTGTGGGAGGAATCTAGACAGGAATGAGTTGGAATTTGAACGGGAATGAGGTAGAATTGGTAGGAATTTCCAGTGGTCATCTTACAGGAATGGGAATATGTGAGAATCTTCAGCGGGTATATTACTGGAATGGGAATTTGTTTATATTTCCAGAGGGACTTTAATGATTTTATGTTTAAGAATAGTGTATAGAAGTTCACACACACACACACACACACACACACACACACACACACACACACACACAAACAACACCAATTCCTTTAAATGAAGAACAAATTGGACCAAGTAAACGACGTGAGGCTTAAGGTGGTAACAACCGCTGTTTATGTACCCTACATACATACATACATACATACATACATACATACATACATACACACACACACACACACACACACACACAGGCAATAACAATCGGACACAAGGAGGCGATTAAGAGCTAAACGAGGCCATTCAAGGGTAATGAAACCAATGAAAACTTAACAGTGATAATACTGAAGAAACGGCTTGGTTATTGTGCCAGTACTTGTTACTTAACTTAACTGAACTTAACTTAACCTAACCTAACTTAACAACCCAACTTAACTTAACTTAACCCAACCTACCCAACTTAACTTAACTAACCTAACTAAACCTAACCTAACCTACCTAACTTAACTTAACTTAACTAACTTAACCTAAGCTAACTTAACTTAATCCCAACTCTAACAATCACACAATCATACACATATACACAGGAAGAGAAGAACACAGAGAGAGAGAGAGAGAGAGAGAGAGAGAGAGAGAGAGATGATGATAAAGTTACGAGAGGACTTTTAATTTTGACTTGTGTCTTGTCAACGTCACGACTATGTGTGTGTGTGTGTGTGTGTGTGTGTGTGTGTGTGTGTGTGTGTGTGTGTGTGTGTGTGTGTGTGTGTGTGTGTGTGTGTGTGTGTGTAATAATAATAAGATGACTATCAAGACACCATGCCAGTCTGTCACTCATTAAGACACTCAGCCACTCAGTTTGTCACTTAACACCCAACCACTCAGTCTGTCAGTCACTCAGCCAGTCGGTCGGTTGGATGTCAGTCGTCTGGTCGGATCAGTCGGTGAGTCGGACGTACACACAAATCTTCCCCTCTGTTTACATAGCAAGGCCTGACCACTCCCTCCCTTTCTCTCTCTCTCTCTCACTCTTTCTCCCTCTCCCACCTCCCCCCTCTACCTTCACGATTTCCTCCATTCCCCCCCCGCATTCCAGAAAATCCCCTCATCCCACTTACTCTTTCTCCTCCTCCCTTTTCCACAAACCTCCCTGCCCCTTTCCACATGATTCTATATTCTACCTGTGTACGGAAATCCCAATTAGTGTGGCAGGGTGAGAACTATTTAGTATCTCTCTCTCTCTCTCTCTCTCTCTCTCTCTCTCTCTCTCTCTTCATAAACCCTCCCTTCTTCTCCTTCTCCCTTCCCCTCAATCCTTCCCACCACCACCACCACCAACGTCTGGCAGGGTGTTGTAAGTAGTCGCGTCGCGTATATGGTCAGACCGACGTTTTATGGTTACGACAAATAATAATAATAACAACAACAACAACAACCGTAACAACAATCACAACAACAACCGCAAATAACAAGACAAACAAGAACCAAGGTGCGGTCATGTGTTATTACGACCGCCAATACAGCGGTTGGTTAATTACCTCCACCTCACATCGTTCATTGTCTTGGGGGCGGCTTCCTAGGTCCTACTCTCACTATTAAGAGGAGAGGGAGGGGGGTAGAGAGAGGGGAAAGGAGAGGAGGGGGTAGAGAGGGAAAGGAGAGGGAGGATAGAGAGAGGGAAAGAGAGGGAGGGGCAGAGAGGGAAAGGAGAGGGAGGGAGAGAGAGGGAAAGGAGAGGGGAGGGGAGAGAGGGAAAGGAGAGGGAGGGGGGTGAGAGAGAGGGAAAGGAGAGGGAGGGGGTAGAGAGAGGGAAAGGAGAGGGGAGGGGGGATAGAGAGAGGGAAAGGAGAGGGAGGTAGAGTGAGAGGGGAAAGGAGAGGGGAGGGGGTATAGAGAGAGGGAAAGGAGAGGGAGGGAAATGAGAGAGGGGATAGAGTGAGATGGAAAGGAGAGGAGGGGTAGGGAGGGAGGGAAAGGAGAGGGAGGGGGTAGGAGGGAGGGAAAGGAGGAGGGTAGAGGAAAGGGAAAAGGAGAGGGAGGGGGGAGAGGGGAGGAAAGGAGAGGGGGTAGAGTGAAAGGGAAAGGAGAGGAGGGGTAGAGGAGGGAAAGGAGGGAGGGGTAGAGGGAGAGGGAAAGGAGAGGGAGGGGGTAGAGTGAGAGGGAAAGGAGAGGGAGGGGGTAGGGGAGGGAGGAAAGGAGAGGGAGGGATAGAGAGAGGGGAAAGAGAGGGAGGGGGTAGGAGGAAAGGGAAAGGAGAGGGAGGGGGGGATAGAGAGAGGGAAAGGAGAGGAAAAGGAGAGGGAGGGGTAGAGTGAAAGGGAAAGGAGAGGAGGGGGTATAGAGAGAGGGAAAGGAGAGTGGGGGATAGAGTGAGGGAAAGGAAAGGAGGGGGATAGGAGGAGAGGAAAGGAAATGAGGGGATAGAGAGAGGGAAAGGAGAGGGAGGGAGATAGAGAGAGGGAAAGGAGAGGAGGGGGATAGAGAGAGGAAAAGGAGAGGGAGGGGGGGAGTGAGACGGAAAGGAGAGGGAGGGGATAGAGAGAGGAAAAGGAGAGGGAGGGGGTAGAGGAGACGGAAAGGAGAGGGAGGTAGGAGGGAGAGGGAAAGGAGAGGGAGGGGGTAGAGTGAGAGGGAAAGGAGATGGAGGGGGAGAGAGAGATAATCGCAAAAAGTGACCCAACAATTTGCAGAGACAACATTGTGCAAAACCTAACTTAACTTAACCTTGTGGGCGGGGTGTGGGGTGGGAGGGAGGTGTATGTGGGATGGAGGAGGAGGAGGAGGCAGGAGAGGAGGAGGAAGAAAGCCCTGAACTAATTAGCATATTCAGGTCCTACCAAGTCCTATTATGTAAATGGGGCGAACAAGTTTATTGAGTCGCCTATTTCAGATAACGTCGAGAGACAATAATGAAGGTCACTGTACGGCTGCTGTTAATAATGAAGGTCACTGTACGGCTGGTGTTAATAATGAAGGTCACTGTACGGCTGGTGTTAATACTGAAGGTCACTGTACGGCTGGTGTAAATAAGGTCACTGTACGGCTGGTGTTAATAATGAAGGTCACTGTACGGCTGGTGTTAATAATGAAGGTCACTGTACGGCTGCTGTAAATAATGAAGGTCACTGTACGGCTGCTAAATAATGAAGGTCACTGTACGGCTGGTGTATAATGAGGGTCACTGTACGGCTGGTGTAAATAATGAAGGTCACTGTACGGCTGGTGTTAATAATGAAGGTCACTGTACGGTTGGTGTTAATAATAAAGGTCACTGTACGGCTGGTGTTAATAATGAAGGTCACTGTACGGCTGGTAAATAATGAAGGTCACTGTACGGCTGGTGTAAATAATGAAGGTCACTGTACGGCTGGTGTTAATAATGAAGGTCACTGTACGGCTGGTGTAAATAATGGTCACTGTACGGCTGGTGTTAATAATGAAGGTCACTGTACGGCTGGTGTTAATAATGGAAGGTCACTGTACGGCTGGTGTTAATAATGAAGGTCACTGTACGGCTGGTGTAAATAATGAAGGTCACTGTACGGCTGGTGTAAATAATGAAGGTCACTGTACGGCTGGTGTTAATAATGAAGGTCACTGTACGGCTGGTGTTAATAATGAAGGTCACTGTACGGCTGGTGTAAATAATGAAGGTCACTGTACGGCTGGTGTAAATAATGAAGGTCACTGTACGACTGCTGTAAATAATGAAGGTCACTGTACGACTGCTGTAAATAATGAAGGTCACTGTACGGCTGCTGTAAATAATGAAGGTCACTGTACGACTGCTGTAAATAATGAGGGTCACTGTACGGCTGCTGTAAATAATGAGGTCACTGTACTGACTGCTGTAAATAAGAAGGTCACTGTACGGCTGGTGTAAATAATGAAGGTCACTGTACGGCTGCTGTAAATAATGAAGGTCACTGTACGGCTGGTGTTAATAATGAAGGTCACTGTACGGCTGGTAAATAATGGAGGTCACTGTACGGTTGGTGTAAATAATGAAGGTCACTGTACGGCTGGTGTTAATAATGAAGGTCACTGTACGGCTGGTGTAAATAATGAAGGTCACTGTACGGCTGGTGTTAATAATGAGGGTCATCAACGGCTGCTGTAATAATGAAGGTCACTGTACGGCTGCTGTAAATAATGAAGGTCACTGTACGGCTGGTGTTATTAATGAAGGTTACTGCACGGGTTGGTGTTAATGAGGGTCACTGTACGGCTGGTGTAAATAATGAAGGCTCACTGTACGGCTGCTGTAAATAATGAAGGTCACTGTACGGCTGGTGTTAATAATGAGGGTCACTGTACGGCTGGTGTTAATAATGAGGGTCACTGTACAGCTGGTGTAAATAATGAAGGTCACTGTACGGCTGGTAGATAATGAGGTCACTGTACGGCTGGTGTAAATAATGAAGGTCACTGTACGGCTGGTGTAAATAATGAAGGTCACTGTACGGCTGGTGTTAATAATGAGGGTCACTGTACGGCTGGTGTTAATAATGAAGGTCATCAATGACTGGTGTTAATAATGAGGGTCACTGTACGGCTGGTGTTAATAATGAAGGTCACTGTACGGCTGGTGTTAATAATGAGGGTCACTGTACGGCTGTTAATAATATGAGGTCACTGTACGACTGGTGTTAATAATGAGGGTCACTGTACGGCTGGTGTTAATAATGAAGGTCACTGTACGGCTGGTGTTAATAATGAGGTCACTGTACGGCTGGTGTTAATGAAGGTCACTGTACGGCTGGTGTAAATAATGAAGGTCACTGCGGCTGGTGTTAATAATGAGGGTCACTGTACGGCTGGTGTTAATAATGAAGGTCACTGTACGGCTGGTGTAAATAATGAAGGTCACTGTACGGCTGGTGTTAATAATGAGGGTCACTGTACGGCTGGTGTTAATAATGAAGGTCACTGTACGGCTGGTGTTAATAATGTGGGTCACTGTACGGCTGGTGTTAATAATGAAGGTCACTGTACGATCAGGTGTTAATAATGAGGGTCACTGTACGGCTGGTGTTAATAATGAAGGTCACTGTACGGCTGGTGTTAATAATGAGGGTCACTTTACGGCTGGTGTTAATAATGAAGGTCACTGTACGGCTGGTGTAAATAATGAAAGTCACTGTACGGCTGCTGTAAATAGGCAGTGGGTTTTTGGTCGATTTTGTGTGTATCTATAATGGTGTCAGGAGCTTATGGTGGTGGATAGAGGGATGAATGGATGGTTAGATAGGTGGATGGATGGATTCGACATAACACAACACAACATAACACTAAAACAAACAAACCATTACTAACAAAGAAATGTTTTAAAGAAATTTATCGATATAATAACAACATATTATACCTTAACTGTGTGTGTGTGTGTGTGTGTGTGTGTGTGTGTGTGTGTGTGTGTGTGTGTGTGTGTGTGTTTGACTCTCTACAAACATTGCTCCAGTGTTATTTTCTGGGTAAACATGCCTGTCCAGGAACAATTAGGAACCCAATGTTAATGTTGTGTTGTGTCCTCTCTCTCTTTATTCCCTTGTTTATTGATGTTTGCTTTAGGTGTTTGTATTGTTTGAAAGTTATGTGTATTGGTCACTTGTGCCTTGTTTACTGTGGTCGTGTGTGTGTGTGTGTGTGTGTGTGTGTGTGTGTGTGTGTGTGTGTGTGTGTGTGTGACAAGGGATCACTGGGCTTCACTATCACTATATTTGGGTGACGAGGGCATTAAGACTCCCACTATACCTACTGCTGATGATAAGGAAGAGGGGGGGATAGGAAACACGTACACACAACACGAACATCTCTGTACGTATGTCAAACGTATACACACACACACACACACGCACACGCACACACACACACACACACACACACGCACCTATCTATGTAGTCTGTCAAGTCCTTCTCTCATCTTCCTCCTCTTCTTCACCTCCTCCTCCTCTTCCTTAATATCACATTTCCTCTATTTCACTCCTCTCTCACCTTTTTCCTCCTCCTTTGTTTTCTTCCTTCCTTCCTTCCTTCCTTCTTCCTTCCTCCTTCCTTCCTCTGCTTCTGCCCTCTTCCTTTCTTTTCCTTTCCTCTTCTTCCTCTCTCAGGTCAAAAGTTAATGGCACTCACTCGTTAACAAGTTCTACTAATGAGGTTAATGGCACAGAAGTTAATGTTAAGTTAAAGTTAAAGAAAATAATGTTTAAAAAGTTAATAGCAAGTTAATAGCAAGTTAATAGCAAGTTAATAGTAAGTTAATAGCAAGTTAATAGTGTTACAGAAGTTAATACCTAGTTAATGAGGAAAACATCGATGGTAAAGTCAATAGGACATACTAGCACACAAGAACTATTCCTATTATTTCGAACAATTACCTCAGTATAATAGTAGGTTTAAAGGTTGATAAATAACTCTTTAATGACCTAATTACTAATAAGGGGTTAATGGAAGGGGGTAGAGAGGGAGGGGGTAGAGAGGGGGAGGGGAATGGGGGTAGAGAGGGGAGGGGTAGAGAGGGGGAAGGAGGAATGGGGTAGAGAGGGAGAGAGGGGGAAGGGAGGGGGAAGGGGGTAGAGAGGGGAGGGGGTAGAGAGGGGGGAAGTGAGTGGGGAATGGGGGAGAGAGAGGGAAAGGAGAGGGTTAGTAGCGAGAGTAATTGTTTTATTGTTTGTTGTTGTTGTTCTTGTTTTTTTTGTTAGTAATAGGGTTCACTGTGTGTGTGTGTGTGTGTGTGTGTGTGTGTGTGTACTCTCACAGGAGGCAGTATGATCTACATTTACCATCACTTCAACTAACTGCTCTAATAAATACTGAGACAGGGAACAACGTACATACATACATACTATACATACATACATACTATATACATAGAGATGCTCAATCATCATGTGTATGTATACTCTCTCTCTCTCTCGCTGCACCATCTGCGCTGTAATTGAGAGAACAATGCAGCATCATCACCACCACCACCGCTGCAGCAATAACAGTTCTGCATTAAAAACTATAGCTGCACCAACCTTACAGCTGCACCAACATCACAGCTGCACCAACCTCACAGCTGCACCAACATCACAGCTGCACCAACATCACAGCTGGTGTTATAAAGTCATAAGACAGCAATGCAGCATCGCACCGTTCAATGTGGCAACAGGACAGCTTCTGCAACCTAACCCTTCCCCTGTGATGCTGTACTGTGCCACCACTACTACCACACCTACCACCATCACCACAACTACCACCATCACCACTACCACCATCACCACAACTACAACCATCACCACTACCACCATCACCACTTCTTCCACCACTACCACCATCACCACTTCTACCACCACCACTACCACCATCACCACTACCACCATCACCACAACTACCACCATCACCACTACCACCATCACCACTACCAACCACTACCACCACAAATTACCACCATCACCACAACTACACACCATCACCACTACCAACACTACCACCACAACTACCATCACCACAACTACCACCACTACCACCATCACCAATAACTACCACCTCCACTTCACCACCCTACCACCATCATCACTCTTCCACCATCACCACCCTTCTACCACCACCACTACCACCATCACCACTAACTACCACCACCACAACTACCACCACCACTACCACCACAACCACCACTCACCACACCACCACCCACACCAACCACCACTACCACTACCACCACAACTACCATCACCACACACCAACCACCACTACCACCATCACCACACTAACCACCACTACCACCACAACTACCGCCATCACCAATACCAACCACCACTACCACCATCACCACACCAACCACCACTACCACCATCACCACAACCACCACCATCAACCACCACCACAATTCACCACCAACCAACCACCACTACCAACATCACACCAACCACCACTACTACCATACCACCACAACTACCACCATCACCACACCAACCACCACTACCACCATCACCACACCAACCACCATCACCACCTTCACCACACCAACCACCACTACCACCATCACCACAACTACCACCATCACCACTACCACCACAACTACCGCCATCACCACAACACAACCAGGATTTATGGCAGCATCAGCAGGCGCCGGACACGACCTAAAAGGGTTGACCTAATGATGCAGTTAACATTTTATTTAAGGTGTATCAAGATCCGGGTCATACATACAGCCACCTGATGAAGACCTGTGAGAGAGAGAGAGAGAGAGAGAGAGAGAGAGAGAGAGAGAGACCTTATCACTTTTAAGCGTCACTGGTAAGGTCGAGTCTTACAATAAACTTCATCTCGTCTCAGCTTAACTTGATCCAGCTTAAATCAGCTTATTTTGACTTATCTCTGGTGATTTATCTCAAGTGTGGGTCCTGCATACCTGGGTGTTGTATGCTCTCTCTCTCTCTCTCCCCACCCCCTCCCTCGGCACCCATCACCTCCACCCTCCTCCTCCTGAACCTCCACCTCCCTCCTTGAACCTCCACCTCCTCCTTGAATCACCTCCTCCTCCTTGAACCTCCACCTCCTCCTCCTTGGAACTCCACCTCCTCCTGAACCTCCACCTCCTCCTCCTGAACCTTCACCTCCTCCTGAACCTCCACCTCCTCCTTGAACCTCCACCTCCTCCCTCCTGAACCTCCACCTCCTCCTTGAACCTTCACCTCCTCCTCCTTGAACCTCCACCTCCTCCTCCTTGAACCTCCCACCTCCTCCTGAGAACCTCCACCTCCTCCCTGAACCTCCACCTCCCTCCTCCTGAACCTCCACCTCCCTGAACCTCCACCACCTCCTCAATGAACTCCACCTCCTCCCTTGAACCTCCACCTCCTCCTCCTGAACCTCCACCTCCTCCTCCTTGAACCTCCACCTCCCCTGAACCTCCGCCTCCCCCTTGAACCTCCACCTCCTTGAACTCCTCCGCCTCCTCCCTTGAACCTCCACCTCCTCCTCCTGAACCTTCACCTCCCTCCTGAACCTCCACCTCCTCCTCCTTGAACCTCCACCTCCTCCTCCTTGAACCTCCGCCTCTTCCTCCTTGAACCTCCACCACCTCCTTAAACCTCCACCTCCTCCTCGAACCTCCTCCTCCTCCTCCTGAACTCCGCCTCCTCCTCCTGAACCTCCACCTCCAGTCCCCGACACACACACACGTTGTTTACACCCGCCGCCATTCTGAATCCTTCTGAAGTCGAGTTCCAATAATATTTCTTATTTATTTATTTTTAATCGTTGTTTTTTTTATTGAGTTTTATCTTATTATTCGTTTGTTTTATTCTGTTTTTTTATGCAATTTTGTCTAAAAGTGTAAAGAAAATGTATACATACATACATACATACATACATACATACATAGGTAGATAGTCTCCAGTCACCACTCTATACATGTCTTTAAAATCTCATTACAGTTACCTTAATTGCACATCGATACAGTCAATTACAGGATCCCGTAACGTGAAGTAATTACCTTCATTGATAGGTAATTACAGGTGTTATTACTCCATTACGTCACACATTATTTTGGGTAGTGTACATGTGAGAGACGTTGGCGGACACACACACACACACACACACACACAAGGAGAGAGAGAGAGAGAGAGAGAGAGAGAGAGAGAGATAAAAGTAGGTGGATAGAATAATTGATAAAGAGAGAGATAGGGAGATAGGGCGAAATAACCACGATAATAAAGAGATAACCAGAGATAAATAGAATAACTGATAACGAAAGATAAATAAAGAAAGAATCGAATTAAATATAACAACAGGATGAAAGAAGGAGATGGAATAATTGATAAAAGGAGATAAAGAGATAATACAAAACAATAAGAAGAACGCAGAAGACGGTAGAAAGGGTAACTAATAACGAATGGTAGACAGAAGAATGATGACGACACGACCAAATCAGGAGAAGGTAATAATGTCAGATAACAGAAAGAGGAACAGAGAGAAATGATAATAATGATGGTGATTAAGCCAAGCGATGAGAGAGATTAGTCTTCATTTTAATCTCCCTCGATAATGTAAGTAATGTATTTAGTTAATCTCTAAAGTGTTAGGTGATTAAGTGAGGATTAATGTGTTAAGTACTTGAATCTGGATTAACGAGTGATTAAGTGAGGGTTAATGTGTTAAGTAGTTAAATCTGGATTAACGAGTGATTAAGTGAGGGTTAATGTGTTAAGTAGTTAAATCTGGATTAACGAGTGATTAAGTGAGGGTTAATGTGTTAAGTAGTTAAATCTGGATTAACGAGTGATTATTTATTAACCAAATGTATTTCTAAACACTAAGAAATATATGTTGTAATTATAGGGACAAATTATTGGAACATGGGGAAATAAAAATAATAATGGAACGCACGAAAATAAATTGTTTTAAAATATTTTCCTCCACAGAAAAATATAGACAAACTTACATCGTTCACTCATAAAAAAAATTATATTAAAAAGAAGAAAGAATTGGAACCATTTTAAAATCAGTGACCGAAAAATTGTAATTATTAAAAAAAGAATTGTATTGTTGATAAAAGACAAAATATTGGAATTCGTGGTGATATATTTATTTCCTTTTATTTATTATTATTATTGAAGTCTTGTAAAAGTTCATTAGATAAATTTATGTAGGAATTTAATGATATATCTAAAAAATATAAGTTTGTATGAGGAAATTTATTGTAAAACTTCGATTATAATTAATGAAAATACCAAAAAAATATATAATTCCTCCAAATAATAATAAAAAATCAAAGTATAAAAAATAATTTTAATTACAAAAAAGTAAATTTAAGTCGTAGGACCGAATTTATTTTAACCCGACCTAACCTAACCTAACCTAACCTAACCTAACCTAACCTAACCTAACCTAACCTAAAACACAACTCCAGTACTGTAAAATTATTGTTGAATAATTTTTTTTTAATTTAATATATATATATATATTTTTTATTCTTGTTGTGTTGATATTTTTTGGGTGTTTTTATTTGTAAATGTTTTTGTTTTATTATTGTCAACTTTTATTGTTATTGTTGGAATGGAGGAGGAGAGGAGGGAGAACAAGGGAGAGAGAGGAGAGGGGAAGAGGGAGAGAAAATGAGACAGAACAGTAGTGAGAGTTAGAGGAGAAACAGAGAGAAGAGGGGGGGGGGGGGGGGAGAGAGAGAGAGAGAGAGAGAGAGAGAGAGAGAGAGTTAAAGCTAGGTAGAAACCCATGGTCAGAGGACACCTTTAACCCGTACCTACACTGAGGTACATGATTGTGTTACTGTGTGTGTGTGTGTGTGTATGTGTGTGTGTGTGTGTGTGTGTGTGTGTGTGTGTGTGTGTGTGTGTGTGTGTGTGTGTGTGTTAGGTAGGGAGCGGTGATCATCTGTGGAAAGGGTGAGATGGGGGGGGAGGGAGGAAGAGGAGGAGAGGAGGAGGAAGAGGAGAGTAAGGAGGAGGAGGAGGGAGGAGGAAGAGGAGAGTAAGGAGGAGGAGGAGGAGGAGGAGGAGGAAGAGGAGAGTAAGGAGGAGGAGAGGGGGGTGTTATAGGTGGCTTCAACATAATGCTTAACTTAATATATAAGAAACTTCATATATACAAAATCATATATCACACACACACACACACACACACACACACACACACACAAGACCACAGTTAGTTATATAAGAAGGCTCAATATCCGGCCTACACAGAGTACTCTATATATATCCGGCTTACATAAAGAAGTACATATCCGGCACTCGGGCCATACGTGAATCCCACTTGCCCTGAAACTCAACCATCTGTAGGTTATGAGGCCCTTATCTCAGGGGTGTTTTGACCCTGGGGCGGGCAAAAGTGACTTAGTTAACAGACCTCCACCCACACACCCAGACAGTTACCTAGCCAGCGACCCCACCCCAAACAGTTACATGTGACCCAGACAGACCACCCAGACCCCACCCCCACCCCCACCCCACCCCACCCACCCCACCCACCCAAACAGTTACGTGTGACCCAGACAGAAGCCACCCACACACACCCCACACACACCCCACCCCACCCCACCCCCACCCCACCCCCCACCCACACACACACCCCCACACCACACACACACACCCACACACACACACACACACACACACACACACCCACACACACACACACACACCCCCACCCCACCCACCCACACACCCCACCCCACCACCCCCTCCCCACCCACCCCTACCCCCACCCCCCTACCCACCACCCCACCCCACCCAGACAGTTACCTAGGCGGCCCCAGAGAACACCACCCTGCCTCCAGCCCACCAGCCCACCCCACCCCAGCCACCCAGCCAAGATGATCGTGGTTAAAGCCTTGTTGTGTGTGAGAGGTGAGGTTATAAACAGGTTATAGGGTGTTGTTATTGGTTATAGGCTGTTGTTGTGTGGTTATAGGCAGGGTTATAGGCTGTTGTTATGTGGTTATAGGCAGGGTTATAGGCTGTTGCTGTGTGGTTATAGGCAGGGTTATAGGCTGTTGTTGTGTTTATAGGCAGGGTTATAGGCTGTTATGTGGTTATAGGCAGGGTATAGGCTGGGTTATAGGCTGTTGTTGTGTGGTTATAGGCAGGGTTATAGGCTGTTGTTGTGTGGTTATAGGCTGTTCTTGTATTTGGCAGGGTTATAGGCTGTTGTTGTGTGGTTATAGGCAGGGTTATAGGCTATTGTTATGTGGTTAAGGCAGGGCTATAGGCTGTTGTTATAGTTATAGGCAGGGTTATAGGCTGGGTTATAGGCTGTTGCTGTGTGGTTATAGGCGGGGTTATAGGCTGTTGTTGTGTGGTTATAGGCAGGGTTATAGGCTGTTGTTATGTTTATAGGCAGGGTTATAGGCTGGGTTATAGGCTGTTCTTGTATGTGGTTATAGGCAGGGTTATAGGCTGTTGTTGTGTGGTTATAGGCAGGGTTATAGGCTATTGTTATGTGGTTATAGGCAGGGCTATAGGCTGTTGTTGTGTGTGGTTATAGGCAGGGTTATAGGCTATTGTTGTGTGGTTATAGGCAGGGTTATAGGCTGTTGTTGTGTAGTTATAGGCAGGTGTAAGCTATTGTTATGTGGTTATAGGCAGGGCTATAGGCTGTTGTTATATGGTTATAGGCAGGGTTATAGGCTGGGTTATAGGCTGTTGCTGTGTGGTTATAAGCGGGTTATAGGCTGTTGTTGTGTGGTTATAGGCAGGGTTATAGGCTGTTGTTATGTGGTTATAGGCAGGGTTATAGGCTGGGTTATAGGCTGTTCTTGTGTGGTTATAGGCAGGGTTATAGGCTGTTGTTGTGTGGTTATAGGCAGGGTTATAGGCTATTGTTATGTGGTTATAGGCAGGGCTATAGGCTGTTGTTGTGTGGTTATAGGCAGGGTTATAGGCTATTGTTGTGTGGTTATAGGCAGGTTATAGGCTGTTGTTGTGTGGTTATAGAGCGGTTATAGGCTGTTGTTGTGTGGTTATAGGCGAGGTTATAGGCTTGTTGTTGTGTGGTTATAGGCAGGGTTATAGGCTATTGTTATGTGATTATAGGCTGTTGTTGTGTGGTTATAGGTGGGGTTATAAGCTGTTGTTATGTCAGGGTTATAATGTCTTGTGTTCTGGGGTTATGACATAGGTTGTGATGGTGTAAGGTTATGATATGGAGTAATGGAGTATCTCTCTCTCTCTCTCTCTCTCTCTCTCTCTCTCTCTCTCCACACACAGGTAGTAGTAGTATTAGTAGGAGGAGGAATGACTTGATGTTTTGACTACGTGACAACTTAATCAGTTTCCTCTTCCCTTCTCTTCTCCTCTTTTTCTCTCTCTCTTCCTTTTACCTGCTCCTCTGCTTCCCCTCTACATTTTCTCCTGTCTCTCATTTACTTACCCTTCCTTCCTTCCTTCCTTCCTTCCTCTTGGTATTGTTTTCTATTCGTGTCTCCCCTCTCCTCTTTCTCTCCCTCTCTCTCCCTCCACACACACACACACACACACACACACACACCGGAAGTGCAAGAACGCCTAATGAGCAAATAAGAGATAAACACAGGAGGTAAAGGAAGGTACTTGATAAAAGAGGTGATAAAGAGAATGGAATAATTGGTGGTTTACACACATTAAAAATTCTGCCGCTAATTAAGAGAACCATGCGAGTGTGTGTGTGTGTGTGTGTGTGTGTGTGTGTGTGTGTGTGTGTGTGTCTGCTACAGGTAAGTGATGTTGTCTGCCTGAGACTTCCTAGTCAGGATAGTACTGTGACGTCAGGCCCCATCACCTCCAGGCCCCGTCACCCTCCAGGCCCCATCACCCCTCAGGCCCCATCACCCTCCAGGCCCCATCACCTCCAGGCCCCATCACCCTCCAGCCCCATCACCCCCCAGGCTCCATCACCCCAGGCCCCATCCCCCAGGCCCCATCACCCTCAGGCCCCTCACCCCCCAGGCCCCATCACCCCCCAGGCCCCATCACCTCAGGCCCCATCCCCCAGGCCCCATCACCCTCCAGGTCTCCCCCCAGGCCCCATCACCCTCCAGGCCCCCATCCTCCCCAGGCCCATCACCTCCAGGCCCCATCACCCCCAGGCCCCATCACCTCAGGCCCGTCACCCTCAGGCCCATCACCCTCAGGCCCCATCACCCTCCAGGCCCGTCACCCTCCAGGCCCCATCACCCTCCAGGCCCCATCACCTCCAGGCCCCATCACCCTCCAGGCCCCATCACCCTCCAGGCCCCAGCACCCTCCAGGCCAGCACCCTCCAGGCCCCATCACCCCAGGCCCCATCACCAGGCCCATCTCCTCAGGCTCATCACCCTCCAGGCCCCATCACCCTCCAGGCCCCATCACCTCAGGCTCCATCACCCCCAGGCTCCATCACCCTCCAAGGCCATCACCCCCAGGCCCATCACCCTCAGGCCCCATCACCTCCAGGCCCCATCACCCTCCAGGCCCCATCTCAGGCCATCACCCTCCAGGCCCCATCACCCTCACTGGGCCCCATCACCTCAGGCCCATCTGAGCCCCATCACCCTCCAGGCCCCATCACTCTGGCCCATCACCTCAGGCCCCATCACCCTCCAGGCCATCACCCTCCAGGCCCCATCACCTCCGGCCTCACCCCCCAGGCCCCATCACCTCAGGCCCCATCACCCTCCAGGCCCCATCACCCTCCAGGCCCCATCACCCTCCAGGCCCCATTACCCTCCAGGCCCCGTCACCTCCCCCTCTCACCCTCATCTAAACCTCGGCCTCAATGACTTTTTCACCGACTTGGAGGAGGAGTGTGGCTGTGGAGGATGATGAGTTGGAGGAGCTGGTCGAGGAGTACCTGAATGGGCTGGAGGATGAGGTCACCCTTGAGGGGAATCGAACTCCCTCAGAGATGACACGAAGACTTGAGAGCGAGAGTCAGACGCCAAGTGGTAGTGTCAAGTCTTAGTGGCAAACGTGGGCCTTGAAGACTCTCTAAATGATGGACTTTCTTTCTTTCTTCCTTCCTTCCTTTAAATTCCCTCAATTATGCTTCCTTTCCATCTTTCTTCTTCTCCCATTTCTTCTTACCTTTTTTCATTCTCACCTTTCATTCCATTCCTTCCTTCTCTCCCTCATTCCCTCTCTGCCTCCCTCCTCCTCTCACTGCCCCTCCCCTCTCTCTCTCTCTCTCTCTCTCTCTCTCTCTCTCTCTCTCTCTCTCTCTCTCTCTCTCCATGTGATTCTACCCCTCTCTTGTGGCTTTCCTCTCCTTTCCTTGGGAGCTCTCCCCTCTCCTCCCTCTCTTCCACCACTCATTTCATCCCCCTCCTCTCCCTTCCTTTATCCCTCATCTCTTTTCTACTCTTTCATCCCTCCCCTCTTTTTCTCCACCTCTCCATCTCTCTCTCTTTCTACCACCTCACCTCTCCTCCTCCTCCCCTCTCACTCCCCTCTCCTAGAACTACTTAAACAACGGGAGAGGGAAGTCCAAACCCCCTGTGTGTGTGTCTCTCTTCTCCTTCCTCTTTTAAGTCCCTTTCCCCACTTTTACTTATGTTATTATTCCCCTATATCATCCTCCCCTCATTTTATCATCCTCTTGCCCTCCACATCCTTTATTATAGTCTTTTCCAGTTCCTCTGTTTATCATAATTTTCTCCAATTCCTTTATTTATTTTATTTCTCTGTGTCGACCTATATCTAACTGATCGACCCCTTCTAACTGAATTCGACCCCCTTTCTAACTGGCAATTCGACCCCTTTCTAACTGCAATTCAGCCCCTTTCTAACTGGCAATTCTACTTATTCTAACTGGCAATTCAGCCCCCTTTCTAACTGGCAATTCAACCCCTTTCTAACTGGCAATTCGACCCCCTTTCTAACTGACAATTCGACCCCTTTTAACTGGAATTGACCCCCATTCTAACTGTGATTAGCCCCCTTTCTAACTGGCAATTCAACCCCTTTCTAGCTAGCAATTCGACCTTCCTAAACGGCATTTATCGCTTCTAGCTAGCAATTCAGCCCCTTTCTATGGCAATTCTGACCCCTTTTCCTTACTTAATTATTTTAACTGCAATTCTAGCAATTTCTCTTGTGACAGGAGTTTGAAAAAGCTTATCCTGTCTTCTCGGACACAACTTGTGAGGAGGAGAAAGTTTGTGGGGTCTCCATTGTTTCAACTTTCTCTTAGTGATGCTGGCGAAAGGTGTGTGTGTGTGTGTGTGTGTGTGTGTGTGTGTGTGTGTGTGTGTGTGTGTGTGTGTGTGTGTGTGGTGTGTGTGGTGTGTGTGTGTGTGTGAAAGCTATGGGACTCAGATAATTTCTTTTTGAGAAGTGTGTTAAATTATTGTCTTAAATAATACAGTACTTAATAAAAACTAAATATTGCATTCTGTCTTCAGTTCAGAGAGAGAGAGAGACTATGTCGTGGGAACAATCCGTTCCACCAATTACATCAGGTTAAAATAATTTTAATTTCTTTCCTGGAGTCGAGGAGTGAAGTGGATTGTGTGTGTGGGTATTTTAGTGTTATGTGGGTATTTTAGGCTGTGGGTATTTTAGGCTGTGTGTATTTCAGACTGTGTGGGTGTTTCAGGCTGTGTGGGTATTTCAGGCTGTGTGGGTATTTGAGTATTCTGTGGGTATTTTAGGTTTAAGAAAATTGCAGATATTTTACTATAGAAAATGGAGGAATGAAGAACATCCAACTCAGAAACGGAGGAAGGGCCAAGGTTATTTTCTGCTGATAAAAGGAGGAACTAAATTAATTACGACCAGGGCCAGTCTTTGAGGGTAGAGAGAGAGTATTGTGAAGGTGAAACTTGAACACTCTCTCTCTCTCTCTCTCTCTCTCTCTCTCTCTCTCCCGGGGGACGACGCAAAGATTGATTGGAAAAACAACAATAGGAAAACAAAAAGAGTAGAGGTCATTACAAACATACGTACATACATTACATACATATTTATACGTACACTCACTAGTGAAGGTGACGGTGATTGTGGTGGTGGCGGCGGGAGTGGTGGTGGTGGTGGTGGATTGGTGGTGGTGGATTGGTGGTGGTGGTAGTGTGGTGGCGGGGTGGTGGTGGTGGTGGCGGAGGGTGGTATAGTGGTGGTGGTGGTGGCGGGTGGTGGGGTGGTGGTGGTGGTGGCGGGGTGGTGGGTGGTGGCGGAGTGGTGGTGGTGGTGGTGGTGGTGGTGGTGGGTGGTGGTGGTGGTGGCGGAGTGGTGGTGGTGGCGGAGTGGTGGTGGCTAAGGGTGTGGTGGCGGGGTGGTGGTGGTGGGTGGCGGTGGTGGGTGGTGGTGGTGGTAGTGGTGGTGGTGTGGCGGTGGTGGTGGCGGAGTGGTGGTGGTGGCGGAGTGGTGGTTGGGTGGTGGTGGTGGAGTGGTGGTGTGGGTGGGTGGGTGAGGGCAGGTGGTGGTGGTGGTGGGATGTGTGGTGGTGGGTGGGTGGGGTGGTGGTGGTGGAGTGGGAGTGGTGTGTGGTGTAGTGGTGGTGGGTGGTGGTGATGGTGGTGGAGTGGTGGTGGGTGGTGTGGATGGGTGGTGGCGTAGTGGTGGGTGGGTGGTGGTGGGTGGGGTGGTGGTGGGAGTGGTGGTGGTGGGTGGAGTGGTGGTGGTGGCGGAGGGTGGCGGTGGTGGTGGAGTGGTGGCGGGGAGTGATGGTGGTGGTGGTGGGAGGGTGGTGGTGGAGTGATGGTGGTGGTGGTGGTGGTGGCAGTGTGCTGGGGTGGCGGAGAGAGAGAGAGAGAGTCTATGATGGAGTGGGTAGAATATGGAGTGGGAATAAACACGATGGAGGGGAATGAACACGATGGGTGGGGAGGCTGGCAGAGAGTAGGTGTGAATGCCCAATTCATAGTGGGGGAGGAGAGGGAAGGGGGAGGCTGGTTAAAGTGAGAGCAGACACGAGCATGGAACCACCACACCCAGGACTGTTGGGTAGTTGTGGTGGTGGTGGTAGATGGTTGTGAGTGGTGGTGATAGTTGTGAGTGTTAATAGGTGGTGGTAGATAGTTGTGGAGGGTGTAGATAGTTGTGAGTGGTGGTGGTAGATAGTTGTGAGTGGTGGTGGTAGATAGTTGTGAGTGGTGGTAGATAGTTGTGAGGTGGTAGATAGTTGTGAGTGGTGGTAGATAGTTGTGAGTGGTGGTAGATAGTTGTGAGTGGTGGTAGATAGTTGTGATGGGTGGATAGTTGTGGGAGTGGTGGTAGATAGTTAGAGTGGTGGTAGATAGTTGTGAGTGGTGGTAGATATGTGAGTGTTAATAGTGGTGGTAGATAGTTGTGAGTGGTGGTGGATATTTGTGAGTGGTGTAGATAGTTGTATGGTAGATAGTTGAGTGGTGGTAGATAGGTAGGAGTGGTGGTAGATAGTTGTGAGTGGTGGTGAGATAGTTGTGAGTGGTGGTAGATAGTTAGAGTGGTGGTAGATAGTTGTGATGGTGGTAGATAGTTGTGGTGGTGGTGAATGGTTAGTGGGTGGTGGTAGATAGTTGGGAGTGTTAATGAGTGGTGGTAGATAGTTGGTGGTGGTGGTGGTGGAGATGGTTGTGGTGGTGGTGAGATGGTGGAGTGGGTGGTGGTAGATGGTTGTGGATTGGTGATGGTGGTGGATGGTTCAGTGGTGGTAGTTGTTTGTGGTGGTGGTGTTAATGAGTGGTGGTAGATGGTTGTGAGGGGTGGTAGATGGTTGGAGTGGTGGGAGATAGTTGTGGTGGTGGTAGATGGTTGTGGAGTGGTGGTGGTGATGGTTGTGAGTGGTGGTAGATGGTTGTGGGGATGTTGGTAGATGGTTGTGATGGTGGTGGTAGATGGTTGTGAGGTGGTGGTGATGGTGGTGGGATGGTTGGTGGTGGTAGATGGTTGTGGTGGGTGGTAGATTGTTGTGAGTGGTGGGTGATGGTGGTGGATGGTTAGGAGTGGTGGTGAGATGGTTGTGAGGTGGTGGGTAGATGGTTGTGAGTGGTGGTGGATGGTTGTGAGTGGTGGTAGATAGTTGTGGAGTGGTGGTAGATGGTTGTGGTGGGTGGTGGTAGATAGTTGTGAGTGGTGGTAGATTGTTGTGGTGGTGAGTGTTGTGGTGGTGGTGGAGATGGTTGTGAGGTGGTGGTGGTAGATGGTTGGAGGTGGTGGTAATGGTTGTGGTGGTGGTGGTGAGATAGTTGGGAGTGGTGGTGGGTGTGTGTGAATTGGTAGTGTTAATATGGTGGTGGATGGTTGTGGTGGTGGTGGTAGATGGTTGGAGAGGTGGTGAGTGGTTGTGGGTGGTGGAGGTGAATGGTTGTGGTGGTGGTGGAGATGGTTGTGGTGGGTGGTGGTAGATGGTTGTGAGGTGGTGGTGGTGGTTGGAGTGTTAATGGTGGTGGTAGATGGTTGTGGTGGAGTGGTGGTAGATGGTGTGGTGGTGGTAGATGGTTGTTGGAGGTGGTGGTGGATAGTTGTGAGTGGTGGTGGTAGATGGTTGTGGTGGTGGTAGATGGTTGGAGGTGGTGGTGTTAATGGTGGTGGTAGATGGTTGTAGGTGGTGGTAGATAGTTGTGGAGTGGTGGTAGATGGTTGTGGTGGTGGTGGAATGGTTGGTGGTGGTGGAGATGGTTGTGGTGGTGGAGTTATTTGTGAGGTGGTGGTGAATGGTGTGAGTGTTGGAGGTGGTGGTAGATAGTTGTGAGTGGTGGTAGATTGTTGTGAGGTGGTGAGTGTGTGGTGGTGGTAGATGGTTGTGGTGGTGGTAGATGGTTGTGGGTGGTGGTAGATGGTTGTGGAGTGGTGGTGGTGGAGTGGTTGTGAGGTGGTGGTGGTAGATGGTTGTGGTGTAGTGGTTGTGGTGGTGGATGGTTGGTGGTGGTAGATGGTTGTGAGTGGTGGTAGATTGTTGTGAGTGATGGTGTTGTAGAGTGGTAGATAGTTGGAGTGGTTGAGATGGTTGTGGTGGTGGTAGATGGTTGTGAGTGGTGGTGATAGATGGTTGTGGTGGTGGTGGTGAGTAGATGGTGAGTGGTGGTGTGGATGGTTGTGAGTGGTGGTAGATGGTTTGTGAGGTGGTGAAGTGGGTGTTTTTGGTGGTAGGTGGTGTTGTGGTGGTGGTAGATGGTTGTGGTGGTGGTAGATGGTTGTGGTGGTGGTAGATAGGTTGTGAGTGGTGGTGGTGAATGGTTGTGAGTGGTGGTAGATGGTTTGGTGGTGGTGGTGGTTGTGAGTGGGTGGTGGTGGTGGATGGTTGGGTGGTGGTAGATGGTTGTGGGGTGGTGGGTGTGGGTGGTGTTAATAGTGGTGGTAGATAGTTGAGGGTGGTGGATGGTTGTGAGTGGTGGTGGAGATAGTTGTGGTGGTGGTAGATGGTTGTGTTTGGTGGTAGATGGTTGTGGTGGTGTTGGTGGTAGATAGTTGTGAGGTGGTGGTGAATGGTTGTGGGTGTGGTGGTAGATGGTTGGAGTGGTGGTGGTAGATGGTTGTGAGTGGTGGGTAGATGGTTGTGATGGTGGTGGTAGATGGTTGTGGTGGTGGGTAGATGGTTGTGAGGTGGTGGTGTGGTGGGTGTGTTGTGGTGGTGGGAATGGTTGGTGGTGGTGGTAGATGGTTGTGGTGGTGGTGGATGGATGTGTGAGTGGTGGTGGTAGATAGGTTGTGAGTGGTGGTGAGAATATTGTGAGTGTTAGTGGTGGTGGTAGATAGTTGTGAGTGGTGGTAGATAGTTGTGAGTGGTGGTAGATGGTTGTGAGTGGTGGTGGTAGATGGTTGTGAGTGGTGGTGGAAGTAATTTGTGAGTGGTGGTGGTAGATGGTTGTGAGTGGTGGTGGTAGATAGTTGTGAGTGAGGTGGTGGAGAAATGGTTGTGGTGGTGGTGGTGATGGTTGTGAGTAGTGGTTAATGCTGGTTATTGGTGTTTTACTGTAAAAAGATTGGGGACTGTGTAGCTATTTGGAGGAAGGAGGGGGTGAGGAGGGGGAGGGAGGAAGGAGGAAGAGAAAAATATACTAATAATAATAATAATAATAATAATAATAATAATATTCATTTTAATATACTGAATTTTTTTCACACTCAACAAACTCTTCCAGAAATAATTATAATCCGCTAATTGTTGTTACTTTTACTAATTATCTTAACTACAGTACCTCTCTCTCTCTCTCTCTCTCTCTCTCTGTAACTACCTCTACTACCTACAAACTACTACACCATCACCTATCTACCACACCTCACTCTTGGCACCAACATCACTAATCCCATCGCGTAGCCAACCAATAGGAACAAAGCATCCAATGTAGATAGATTATGATTGGCGGAGCGAGACTCACGTTTTCTATGGTGTGAGTCCCCAGGGGTGTCTATGGCTAATCTTATCTTTTATTAACATTAACTTGGCCTCAACAATGGCCGCCTGGACCTGAAGTTTTGTGGAAATATTTTATTTTTCATAATTTTGTTGGATGTTTTCCCTCATCTCTCTTATTTCATCATCTCTCCTTTTATCTCTCACTTTATCTCTCACTTTATCTCACTTTATCTCTCACTTTATCTCATTTTATCTCTCACTTTATCTCCTCACCCTCCTCACTCCCCTCTCCTCAAACCTCGCCCTCACCCTCACCCCTCACCCTCACTCCCACCTCCTCTCACCCTCTCCCTCACCCCCCCCTCTCCTCACCTCTCCCCACCCTCCACTCCCTCACCCCTCACCCCTCACCCCTCCACTCCTCCTCCTCACCCACCCTCACCCCTCCCTCCTCACCCCTCACCCCTCACCCCTCCTCCTCACCCCTCACTCCCTCACCCCTCACCCCCCCTCACCCCTCCTCTCACCCCACTCCCTCCCCCCCCTACTCCCTCACCCCTCACCCCTCACTCCCTCACCCCTCACTCCCTCACCCCTCTCCTCACCCCTCCCTCCCCTCACCCCTCTCCTCACCCCTCCCCTCACCCCTCCTCCCTCACCCCTCCTCCCCTCCTCCCCTCACCCCTCACCTCCCCCCCTCCCCTCTCACCCCTCCTCCCTCCCCTCCCCCTCCCTCCCTCACCCCTCACCCCTCCTCCCCTCTCCCCTCCCCTCCCCTCACTCCCTCCTCCCTCACCTCACCCCTCCTCCCTCACCCCTCCCCCTCCTCCCCTCACCCCTCTCACTCCCCTCCTCCCTCACCCCTCCACCTCCTCACCCCTCCTCCTCCCCCTCACCCCCCTCACCCCTCCTCCTCACCCCTCCTCCCCTCACCCCTCCCCTCCCTCACCCCTCACCCCTCTCTCTCCTCACCCCTCACCCCTCCTCCTCCCCTCACCCCTCACCCCTCCTCCTCACCCCTCACCCCCTCCCCTCCTCTCCCTCCCCTCCCCCTCACTCTCCCTCACCCCTCACCTCCCCACCCCTCACCCCTACTAGCAAGAGATAAATAAATAAAATAAAATCATGTTAAAACACTTCAGTGAAAAAAACTTCCAATTTATTTTCTTTGACAAACTTGCATAAACGAATACCTCTCTCTCTCTCTCTCTCTCTCTCTCTCTCTCTCTTACCTTCTAGCCGTCCATTACAGATCAACACACACACACACACGCTTTTGATCAATAACTCTAACATTTGGCAGCTTAACGTCTTTCCTATACATAAGATAGTCTCCTTGTGTGTATAGAATGTGTATAATGTATATTTACGTTGTGTGTGTGTGTGTGTGTGTGTGTGTGTGTGTGTGTGTGTGTGTGTGTACGTTAGCTGTGTCTTATTGTATGTTTATGTTGTGTGTGTGTATATAAATAATGCTTATATGTTACCGTCCTGTTTGTGTGTATAGATAATGTGTATAGTGTATGTTTACGTTCTGTCTGTGTGTATGGAGAATGTTTGATCAATATTACGTTCTGTTTTGTGGCTATAAATTACGTTCATCTTCCAACAACGGTGTGAACGTAGTAGTCGTCTTGTTCTTACGTTCAGTCGTGAGATGTAAGAACATAGTTGACAAGTCTGTAGCTTATGTGATCAAAGGAACGTGACTTGTGATGTAAAGAACGTAGCTGACTGTCTCGTGTAAGGTAAACGGGCATAAAATCGCTTGCATGAATGTGTGTGTGTGTGTGTGTGTGTGTGTGTGTGTGTGTGTGTGCTAGCGTAGTGTCGTGCACGGAAAAATGTTTGCATGTGTGTCTAGACATTGTTGTGTGCGTGTGTCTTATAATAAGTTGAGAATCTGTACACACACACACACACTTTAACATGTGTGCCTGAGTTGAATGACTCCTGTTTTGACGGATCACGTCTCTCTCTCTCTCTCTCTCTCTCTCTCTCTCTCTCTCTCTCTTTTTTCTCTCCAGAGTGAGAGTGCCTCTGAATATGGAAATGGAGGAAGAAGGTGGGAGGGAGGTAAGGAGAGGGTGGGAGGGGGTAAGGAAGAGGATGGGAGGGAAGGATGGAAGAAGAGAGAGGGTGAGTGGGAGGGAAGGAGGGAGGGAGCTCGTATTTTTTATGACTATTAACATTCTCAATTCCCCGTCCCTATTTCCCGCCCATTAAGCTCCTTATCGTCCTTATTACGGCTCCTGTATCAGACGCTACTTATTAAATCCCTCTTTCCTATTATAGTGTACTTCCAAAGTCATTATAGAGTGATTAATGGTGTGTGTGTGTGTGTGTGTGTGTGTGTGTGTGTGTGTGTGTGTGGCAGGGAACAAACACACATGTAATGACAATTTGTAAACATATTTCGTTAGTTTGTTGTTATTTACAGGAAGTTCGTTGTAAATGACCGTTAAAACCGTTGTAAATATTTCCAAATTATTTGTTTGAGTGTCGCTATTACGTTATGAGAGTCCAGTAATGCCGTTACGATATTTTAAAAACGTCTACTTTTGAAATATCGACAAATATATCGTTATGTCGTCATTAGTATCCGTTAAAACCGTTATAAAATCGTTAATAAAAATACGTTAACAATCATTCTTAGTTAACAATAATAGTGATGATAATAATAATAATAATAATAATAATAATAATAATAATAATCAAAACAGGAACCAATTACATTAACATATAAATTTATGTATACAGTAATTGTTATATTAATGTGTGTGTGTGTGTGTGTGTGTGTGTGTGTGTGTGTGTGTGTGTGTGTGTGTGTGATTGGTTGTAACATATCCCAAATAATCCTGATTGGTTGAAATAATATCCCGGACAGCCAATAGCGATACATCACTTGTCATATACCAATTTATTCCTTTATGAACCATATATGTAACTATAAAACTTTCCTTATATTATTAGTTAAGATTTTAGTTAATGGATGATACATGTAAATGGATTAAGATGAAAAATATATAAGGTAGGTTAGGTCAGGTCAGGTCAGGTCACTTCTGGTCAGGTAAGAGGCAGTTTGAGTTAAGTTAATCGTTGTCAGGTCAGGTTAGAGACAGGTGTGTGTTGTACTGGATGACACCTGTCGAGAGAAGTGGCAGCATTCGTAGGAAGGTCAGAGGTCAAGGTCATGCGCTGTTATTGGTTGATGTGGTCAAGGCTTGGCTATATTAACTCAGGGGTCAGAGGTCAATCTTCTCCTCTGGGTCACTCGGATCTGTTTCTTTGAGTATTATATGGCCCTTGCTTTTTATATATCTGACGTCGGAGGTCTAGCGTGGCTGTGATTGGTCACTTAATCTCTGGGTCACACATCAGGGGGCTGTGATGCGTCTCTCAACCTCTGACGTCATACACTCGTAGCTGCAATTGGTCTGTTGAACTTACGTCACACACTAGCCACCTGTGATTTGTCTGTTGATCTTTGGTGTCACATAAGGAGGCTGCTATTGGTCTCTCGATTTTTGACGTCATAAACATGGACTTCTGTGATTCGTCGGGTAGAATTAAACACAGAAAACAGTGTTTTCTGGTAATGTTTCAGTAAATTTTTGCCGGAAGTTCCGTTAATGGGCTTAATGCTGGGTGGGGAAGAACGGTTGAGCTGAGATGTTGACAGTGAATAAATGAATAATGGATGAAAAGTGAGGAAAATGGTAGAGAGAATGAAAGATGGATGATGGATGATGACCGAGTTAGTTATTGTTAAATGGGTGAAATGAATAGTAATGATAAGATGGATGTGTGGGTGATGGTCGATGGATGAGTGGGTGATGGAGAATAGAGAAGGTGAGGCATATCGTCATAGTCTTACCGGCGTTTACTTACAAAATACTCCTCTCTCCCACCTCCTTCTCTCTCACCCCTCCTCCCTCCACCCCTCCCTCCCTCCCCACCCCTCCCCTCTCCTCCCACCCCTCCCTTCTCTCCCCTCCCCTCTCTCCCCACCCCCCCCTTCTCTCTCACCCCTCCCCCTCCCCTCCCCACCCCTCCCCTCTCTCCCACCCCTCCCCTTCTCTCTCACCCCTCCCCTCCTCTCCCACCCCTCCCCTCTCCTCTCTCCCACCCCTCCCCTCCCCTATCTCCACCCCTCCTCCTCTCACCCCTCCCCTCCCCTCTCCCACCCCTCCTCTCTCTCACCTCCCCTCTCTCCCCCCCCCCTCCCCTCCCCTCCCCTCTCTCCCACCCCTCACCTCTCCCCTCCCTTCTCTCACCCCTCCCCTCTCCCTCTCTCACCCCTCCCCTCTCACCCCTCCTTCTCTCACCCCTCCTTCCCTTCTCTCTCACCTCCCCTCTCCACCTCCCCTCCCCTCTCTCCCACCCCCTCTCCTCTCCTCACCCCCTCCCTTCCCTCTCTCCCACCCCTCCTCTCTCTCCCCCTCCCCTCTCTCCCCCCCTCCCCTCCCCTCCCTCCCTCCCACCCCCTCACCCCTCCCTTTCTCTCTCACCCCTCCCTCTCTCTCCCCCTCCCCTCTCTCCCCCTCCCATCTCTCCCACCCTCCCCTCTCCCACCCCTCCCCACCTCTCCCCTCCCTTCTCTCTCCCACCCCTCCCCTTCTCCCTCTCTCCCCACCCCTCCCTCTCTCACCCCTCTCCCCTCTCCTCTCTCCCCACCCCTCCCCTCTCTCACCCCTCCCCTCTCACCCCTCCCTTCTCTCACCCCTCCCTCTCTCCACCCCTCCCCTCCCTTCTCTCTCCCCCCTCCCCTCCCATCTCTCCCCACCCCTCCCTTCTCTCACCCCCTCCCTCTCTCACCCCTCCCCTCTCCCCTCTCCCCCCCCCCCCCTCTCCCCCTCCCCTCTCCCACCCCTCCCTTCTCTCACCCCTCCCCTCTCTCCCCACCCCTCCCTCCCCTTCTCTCTCACCCCTCCCTCCCATCTCTCTCCCCTCCCCTCTCCCACCCCTCCCCTTCCCTCCCTCCCCACCCTTCCCTCTCTCACCCCCCTCCCCTCCCTTCTCTCTCACCCCTCCTCCCATCTCTCCCACCCCTCCCTTCTCTCACCTCCCCTCTCTCACCCCTCCCCTCCCTTCTCTCTCACCCCTCCCTCCCTCTCTCCCTCCCTCCCCATCTCTCCCCTCCCCTCTCCCCACCCCTCCCTCCCTTCTCTCACCCCTCCCTTTTTCTCCTTTCCTTTTACTGCACTCTTTCTCTGTCTCTCTTTCCATCAACCGTTCCCGTATGTTGCCCTCTCTCTCTCCTCTCTCTCTCTCTCTCTCTCTCTCTCTCCTCTCTCTCTCTCTCTCTCTCTCTCTCTTTCTCCTCACTAACTCTCTCTCTCTCTCTCTCTCCTACCTTTCTTTCCTCTCTCTCCTCTCTCTCTCTCTCTCTCTCTCTCTCTCTCTCTCTCTCTCTCTCTCTCTCTCTCTCTCTCTCTCTCTCTCTCTCTCTCTCTCACTAACTCTCTCTCTCTCTCTCCTTACAGTACACAAGTCAACAGATGGTGAGTGGGGTACCATCACCACCTGCAAGACACTGGTGCAGGAGGGGCAGCTGTGGTGGCTGCTGTAGCGTCTTCTTCAGGAGCGGCGGGGACAGGGACGGAGATGGCTGCCCCACCACCACCACCACTACAGGCAGCAGAAGTATATAATGACCTGGAGATACTCACCTACCACATCCAGTCTCGTTATCTCCCGCTACGCCGTCACCACCGTCACCTGCCGTATCCGTAACCCGACCCTGGACGCCCAAGAGGCAGCCTTCACTATACTGCTCCCCGTCAACGCCTTTATCTCCAACCTCACTATGTAAGTACACTACTGTACTCGTGTTCTCATGCTGCTGGTGTGTGTGTGAGTACTTTCTGTTGTGAGTACTTCCTACTAGTGTTGGTGTGAGTACTTCTGTTTGAGTACTTCCTGTTGATGTGAGAGAGACAGACTAACAGCGCCGTCGGGAGAGACAGTGTTGACGGTATAATGGTATAATGGCCCTTGTTTCATAAACAGAAGAATTATGTAAATGGGTTAATATTTTGATTTATATACTGATTCATCCCCTGTAACTTTCCACTAGCTATGAGGTGACATGTTCAGTGCACGTGATAAGGTGTGCCCACGGGAAGCTGCGTCATATTATGCTGAGGCATTAAGTAGCCGCCTCCCTGGCCACCCAAAGCGGGCATTAGTTTGATATCCTTGACTAGAGGAAGACGTTATTGAAGAGCCGTCGTGGATGGCTCCGTCTTCCCTCGAGGGAGGACGATGTGCCTATTCCGTTCTCCCTCGATGGGTCACTACTCAGAGTCACACTCAAACTCTTACATCAAACGGACGTGATTAAACGGTCTTTTTACATAGCCGCCGTCCTCTCTCTTCACGCTCATAAATAGTGGAAGTTATGGTTGATCTGCACTCAGGAATTATATAAACAATACTTTTTTTTAATAAAAGTAGAAACTACAATTGGCTTTCGTTACTAAAGCCCAATATAATATAAATGTACCAGCCTGGTTAACTTTGAAATAACCAGCCAGTTCAATGATGGTGATAGTGGGGAGGTGATGGTGTGGTGGTGATGGTGGTGGTGATGGTGAGGAGGTGATGGTGTGGGGGTGATGGTGGTGGTGATGGTGAGGAGGTGATGTTTACATACGTCCCTCACAGTAAAGTCAGCTGATTGATACTCATCTTCTGTTTATGAATGGGTGATGGTAATGCTCCTTTGTTTACATT
>NW_024728945.1:157500-162500 GCF_018991925.1 Homarus americanus | reverse complement strand
TTGGTTTGGTTTTTAGGTTAGGTTTGGTTTGGTTTTTGGTTTGGTTTTGGTTTGGTTAGGTTTGGTTAGGTTGCATTAGCGCTAGGTTAGGTTGATTGAGTTGGTTATGTTATGTTGGTTTGGTTACATTAGCGTTAGGTTAGGTTAGGTTAGGTTGCATTAGCGTTAGGTTAGGTTAGGTTAGGTTAGGTTAGGTTAGGTTCGGTTATGTTTGGTTATGACCACTTTGAGGACCAGTAGTAATGTGAGGACCACGTTCATGACCCCGGAACCACTTTCTTCCAGTAGTTGAGACGTAAACATAACCGCCGCCATTACTCCCACGCCGAGAGCATTCCTGGAACACCTTTACGTAAATATTTGATGCTGGTGTAGGTGTTGAGAAGGTGAGCTGCCTGGGTGGCTGGCTGGCTGGTTATTGATGGTGGTGGTTGTGGTGGTGGTATTGAAAGTGGACTTCATGTTCCCTGGAATCAAACCAACGACCCCAAGGACGGGAGACGAGTACTGTAACCTCTCACCCACGGCACAACATTACTAAACATTTAATAAGTGGCAAACAAGAATTAATGAAGACTTAAATAAAGGAGTTAATATGTTAAATAAGTGATAAATAAGGTCATGAATAAGTAATAAGGTATATAAAAATAAGTGGGGAACCGGGGGAAAATTGGGTCACGCATTACCTGTACTCACCTGTAATCTTAATTAACAGAGGCAGGCGAGTCATCTACCTGATCTGAGGGGTGAGGAGCAAGAAGAGCTAGAGGAGAGGGAGGAGGGGAAAATGGAAGGAGGAGAAGGAGAGGAGAGGGTGATAAAGGAGGAAATATGGGAAGGAAGGGAGAATTAGAGACAGAAACAGAAACAATAGAAAAGGAAGATGTGGAAGAGAGAGAGGGCGGAAAGAAAGGAGAAGGGAGGAAGGGAAAGAAGTAGACAAGAAAGGAGGAGGAGAAAGAGAAAGAAGAGATTGAAGATATTACACACACACACACACACACACACACACACACACACACACACACACACACAGGAGTCAGTAGTCGTAATTCTTAGTTTTAATCTTGTAATTACAGGTCTGGTTAATTATTGGTCCGGCATTACAGCAGTTTTGTACTCTGTAATTCCGTTTGTCTTATCCTCTCAAGAAGCGGGTGTGTACCGTCTTAGGCAGGTGGAGAGTCGTTAATTGCAGGTGTAATCCACAAACTCTACCTGTATCTGTATGGCTTCATTAATTGTACCTGTGTTATGCATCTTGTTAACTGTTCCTGTGACTGTACCGTAGGTGGGGGTATAACAGGTGGGGTGGTGCCCAGCGACCAACAGGTGGCTGGGGCTCACCTGAGTCTAATTGGCAGGTGAATGCCATGTTGTGTGGTGCAGTGTGTCTCGCCTTAATGACCCTATTTCACCTCTCCTGATGCTCTCTCCTCACCCTTTTTTTTGTGCATCCTAGTGAGCGTTGATTTATTTCTTGTGCCTATTTTAACAATACACTGCCATAATACAAAGAACACAATACTGCAACAACATTACAACAATACAGTAATAACACAACACCACATAACACAACACCACACACAACACCACACAACACAACACAACACTACAACAACATTACACAATACAGTAATAACACAACACCACATAACACAACACCACACAACACCACACAACACAACACAACACTACAACAACATTACAACAATACAGTAATAACACAACACCACACAACAACACAACACTACAACAACATACAACAATACAGTAATAACACAACACCACACAACACAACACCACACAACACAACACAACACTACAACAACATTACAACAATACAGTAATACACAACACCACACACAACACCACAACACAACACAACACTACAACAACATTACAACAATACAGTAACACAACACCACACAACACAACACAACACCACACAACACAACACAACACAACACTACAACAACATTACAACAATACAGTAATAACACAACACCACACAACAACACCACACAACACAACACAACACTACAACAACATTACAACAATACAGTAATAACACAACACCACACAACACCACAACACAACACCACACAACACAACAACACTACAACAACATTACAACAATACAGTAATAACACAACACCACACAACACCACACAACACAACACCACACAACACAACACAACACAACACTACAACAACATTACAACAATACAGTAATAACACCACACCACACAACACAACACCACACAACATAACACCACAACACAACACAACACTACAACAACATTACAACAATACAGTAATAACACAACACCACACCACACAACACAACACCACACAACACAACACCACACAACACAACACTACAACAACATTACAACAATAGTAATAACACCACACCACAACACAACACCACACAACACAACTCAACAACATTACAACAATACAGTAATAACACAACACCACATAACACAACACCACACAACACAACACAACACAACACTACAACAACATTACAACAATAGTAATAACACAACACCACAACACAACACCACACACAACACAACACAACACAACACTACAACAACATTACAACAATACAGTAATAACACAACACCACACAACACAACACCACAACATAACACAACACAACACAACACAACTCTACAACAACATTACAACAATACAGTAATAACACAACACCACATAACACAACACAACATAACACAACACAACACAACACAACACCACATAACACAACAGAACACCACAACACAACACCACACAACATAACACAACACAACATAACACCACACAACAAAACACAACACCACATAACACAACACCACACAACACAACACAACACCACACAACACAACACTACAACAACATTACAACAATACAGTAATCCAACAACACCACATAACACAACACCACACAACACCACACAACACTACAACAACATTACAACAATACACTAATCCAACAACACCATAACACAACACCACACAACACCACACAACACAACACAACACACAACACAACACAACACCACTACACCACCTCTTGTGTTATTGATGGGAAGGTGCACCTGTGTGACGTCACGCTCGGTCGGTCACCTGTGCTGGGGACCTAATTACCAGCCGTCTCCCTCACCTGTACACACCAACAGGTCCCCACCATCTATACTGATCCTTAACTAAACACAAAATGGCGTCAGAACCACACTGAGACGCTACACACACACACACACACACACACACACACGGGTTGTTAAGGCAGTGTTGCACGTGTTGCACATGTTCTATTAAGGTTGTTGCAAAGTCTTACACATATTATATTAGTGTTATTGCAGATGTTGCATTAGGAAGCGGCCTCCCTGACGTGTGATGACGACGAAGTATGTAAATGATGACATATGTAGGACTCATAAGGCTGCCAGAACCACTGTTAGCCCCTGGCCTACTGGTGAGAGAGAGAGAGAGAGAGAGAGAGAGAGATAATCCACCACACTCCTACTCTCTCATCTGGACATTAAGACACCCGTTGATGGATAGATTTGAAACGTGACCTGCCTGGACACACACACACACACACACACACACACACACACACACACACACACACACACACTGGCCAGAGGTTCACATGTGGATTACCATTACTTGTCTTGTACACACGAATTTGCATATTGTAATGAAGTTCTCCGGCTTCTGGTGTGTGTGTGTGTGTGTGTTGCTCTCTCTCATCAGTTGATATTAGCAGTAAACAATGTGCGTCAGTAATCTCTCACTCTCTCACTCTCTCACACTCTCTCACTCTCACTCACACAGTAATGACCACCATAATATCACTCCCCACTTTACATTATACAAGAGTCGGAAATTAAATCTAAAAGTTTAATTCATTATTTGGGAGAGAGAAAAAAATTGGATCTACACCAGTTTTTGTAGTGAAGAATAAATAAATGAATAAATGAATAAACTTGAAATTACTTCTGCTCTGAGGGTTTCTTTTTGGGGGGGGAGGGGTCAAACCTACACTGGAAGAGGTTTTCTGAATCCTTTCCCTGGATGAGTCGGGAATCATGTAGGTTCAAAGATTCGGAATGAGTGTGTGTTAGGTTCTCTTAAGGCTTCAGGAGATTGTGGATTATACATAGGCTGGTTTCCGGAAACAATGGTGAACCCCAGAGAGAGAGAGAGAGGGAGAGAGAGAGAGAGAGAGAGTCCTCCTGAACTGAGACACAAAACGTCTCCTCTACAAATGTTTCATTGTATCGTATTATCCGGAGCCTCGATTCTGGCTGACTTTTTTTAGTGAAGCACCTTTGTTTTCTTGTTTTTTGTTGTTGTTTCACTGTTTTTCTTTGTTTTTATTTTCTTCTTTGTTCTTGTTTTTTGCTTAGTTCTTTGGTCGTGTTTCTTTGTGTGTTTCTTTTTGCCTTTTACTTTCTGTTTTATTTTCATGTGAGATTTTCTTATCCTTTCTCGTGTGTGTGTGTGTGTGTGTTTGGTGTGTGTGTGTGTGTGTGTGTGTTTAGTATGCTCGACGACTCCTAGCATTTTCAACTCTGATTTATCTCTCTCTCTCTCTCTCTCTCTCTCTCTCTCTTCTCTCTCTCTCTCTCAGCACACCAGGGTGATATATATATATACTTTGATGAAAGAAATAGAAAGTGTATAAACCTTTCCATACTTTCACACCTCCTCCACCCATCAAAGACTTTCTCTCCCTGATAACTTTCACTTGGGGGATTTTGCACAAGACGCCCAGAAAAGTTTAATGATTTTTTTTAGGAACGAAAGACTTAAGATAGTTGAAGGTTAAGTGCTGAGATTTGGGAAGGAATTTTTGAGATTTGGGGGAAATTTGTTCAGATTTTGGGGATAAAGTTTTGATATTTGGGTGAAATTTTCAGATTCTGGGGAAAATTGTGAGATTTTGGGGGAGATTTATTATTTTTTTATTTTGGAGAATTT
>NW_024728945.1:142500-150000 GCF_018991925.1 Homarus americanus | reverse complement strand
ACTTTTTTAATATGGGTACTACATTTGCCTGTTTCCTGGAAGTCTGGCACAACTCTGGTGTCTAATGATTTTGTAAATACTAAATTTACAAGAATTGCTTCTAATCTGTTCCTACACTCTTTCAAGACTGAGAAAATTTCATCCGGCCCTGGGGATTTTGTCTTCTTCAGTTTATTTATCATCTTAGAACATCCTCTTTTCCTATAGTGATATTCTTTAATTTCTCTTCTTCTTCCTTTCCCTAAATATCAAAGTTCCACACCTGGAATTTCCTACTTGAATTTCTTCTGTGAAAACTGATAAAGTAGTTGTTCAATGCTTTGCTTATTTCTCCACTGCCATTCATCACTTCTCCTTCCCTGACTTTAAAGGCCCAACTTTGTCCTTGACTTTTGTTCTATATGGATAAATCCTTGGGATTCTCCTTGAATTCTCTTGTTATTTTTGATTTCATAGTCTCTCTTTGCTTTCCTTACATTTTTTCTTAACATTCCTAGATAATTCGTATACCTATTTCTTGTGCTGCTCCTCCTCCCTTTAATTTCTTATAAATTCCTTTTCTTTATTCCTATGTCTGCTTAAGTTTTCTGGTCATCCACCTTGGCTCATTCTTATTTGACCCTAATTTTTCTGTATGGTATATTTTTGTTCTTGTGCTTTTATGGAGTATACTAGTGAATATATTGAGTCATGATCATTGTTGTGTCATCTATGACCTCACCCCTTCCTACTGGGGACTGACGTGACTGTTCCCAGGTGAATCACCTAGGTACGCTAACAACCCCTGATGATCCGCCAGCCGAAATTTTGGGACTCTGACCATATTGTCATTGTTTTGTTCCCAATTTAGGGTGAACCCTGTTCTCTGTGATCACTGTTACTAGTTCTTCCCTACTGGGATATCTCTGATAATATTTTCTTTGTTAATACTAGGTCTGTCTGTGTCACCTCTAGTAGGTTCTGTAATTAGTTGTTTCAAAAAATTGTCCTGTATTGCATCTGGGAAGTCTTCCAGATTCTGCTTGGTCACCTACAATGTTGTCCCCAGTCAATATTTCTGAAGTTGAAATCCCCCATAATACTGTGAGTTGTTATATTTACTGCTGCCCTACTCATTTCTGCCATATGGGCTGAGCTGCTTCTTTCCCAAGACTTGAGGGGCTGTAAATCACTCCCAAAATTGGTTTTCTCTTCCTTCTGTGATTTCTACCCATACAGACTAGGTTCCTATTTCACCCTTTATTGAATTATTAATACAACATTTTAATGTATCCTTGACGAAAGTCACGACCCCTCACCTTCCTACCTTCCTGTTCTTGTGAAAAAAGGTTGTACCTTCTATGTGGTACTCCTGATGAAGAAATTTTGCTCGCCAGATTCATCAAGTTCGGTAATTGCTATGACGTCTACATTCTCGGTACATACAACCGCTTTCTCAACAGAGTCTATTTTATTTCTAACGCTCCTACTGTTTTGTATAGTATACATTTTAAACCTACTCTTCCCTGGTCCTGTTTTACCCCTTGTCCTGAGTAACTAGTTTTACTTCCCAGGACCTGCTTGTTTTTGACTCACTTTCGACCTCTCTACTGGCAGAAACCCCCCTTTGGGGTAACAATTTCACCTCCAGGGATGCGAACAACGTCTTTACCCCCTTACGAGACAAGTGTACTCCGTCACGACTGTACAGGTAGTCGTTGCCATAGAATCGTTGCCAGCTACAATGAATGCCCAACCATTGTTTGCACAATGTTTTTCCAGTCCAGTCGGGTTGTGTGTGAGGCGTGTGAGGGGTGTGTGAGGAGTTGTGGGTGATGTGTGTGTGTGTGTGTGTGTGTGTGTGTGTGTGTGTGTGTGTAGTATAATAATAATAATAATAATAATAATAATAATAATAAACGGTTTATTACTAAGTTGCAGCCGATGGCTGAAAATATACATAATGCTATAATGTTCGTTATTTTATAAATCAGGAGTTGTTTATTATTTTAACAATGGATGGGATGATTATTTATATCTAGCGGGCTCTTATGGGCTGAATATTGTTGTAGTGGCGGACTGCGCGAGGTGGGTGGGGGGCTGCAGGTGGCAGGAGGTGGCGATGACGAGGGTGGTGCATTAGTTGGCTGCCAAACCTTTCCAGTGCTTGGTGGTGGAGGTCACTGAGGGATGGCATTTCCAGGGTGGAGAGAGCGTTGATGTAGCCGGAGTATTCTGCGCCGAGCATGATTCTGCAGGCCCTTTTCTGTACCTTCTCTAGCCGACGTTGTTGGGTGGAGTTGAGAGAAGACGACCAGGCTGGTGACGCATACGTTAGTTTGGGGAGAATAAAGGCGTTGTAGATAGTCCTCAGCTCTGGCGTGGGTGTTCCAAGTGACCTAAGTCGTCGTAGCATGTAGAGACGGTACGAGGCTGCCTTGACTGTGTTATTTACATGGGCCTTCCAGTCCAGTTTGTTGTCTATAGTTACACCCAGGAGTTTGGCAGACTGCACCAGCTGGAGAGGATGGGCACCCACTGTGACTGCTGGGGCTTGCACTGGAGTGGTGGCGGTATTGATGTGCATGACTACGGTTTTGGTGTGGTTGATGGTGACCTTGTTCTCCGTAGTCCATGCCTGTAGCCTGTCCAGGGTGCCTTGTAGCGATGAGTAGTCTGGTGCGGTGTTGTCCACTGAAACCCCCACAGTGCAGTCATCCACGTACTTCCACCTGTGAGGAGTGTCCGATAGAGCGTCGTTGATCAGGATGAGGAAGCACAGTGGTCCCATCTTGGTCCCCTGGGGAACACCGCAGGTGAGGTGTTGGAATGTGGAGACCAAGCCCTGATACCTCACTGCCTGGCGACGTCCACTCAAGAAATCAGTGAGCCATGAGACCAGGGGGACCTGTAGACGCGGCACCTTTGCCCTGCCTGAGATGTCACGGGTTCGATTCCCGGGCCGGTTGAAGTTGTTTGGACTTACTTCCTACCCCCCCCCCCCATTAGTCCCTGTTCACCTAGCAGTAAAGTAGGTACCTGTTGTAAGTCGAAAGTTGCGAATTCGTATTCAGGGAGTTGTTGGAGCTTCCAATAACTTGATGACATAAACCACTGACTCTTCAGGCTTTACGCCCTTGACTCTTCAATGGCTTCTACGCCCTTAACTCATGAGACATAAAGGCAAGCATGAACTTAGCATGCTTCCCTGTTGGGCGCTGTAAACGCAAATGCCCACTCAAAAACAAACTCCTCACAGAGTAGACTGGGTATGGGGGTAATGGCAACTGGCCTGGGGTCGTTAGGGGACTGTGGGGTGGTGACCTTGGGGATGGGGGTGACAAATGCGGTTTTCCATTCATTAGGGCATATGCTTTGTCTGAGGGATGCATTAATAACAGAACAGAGGGGGGTGGCAAGTTCGACTGTAAACTCCTTGTATATTTTGATTGGGAGGTCAATTGGGGTCGTGGAGCGTTTGGATTTAAATTTCAGGAGTTTGTTGGCGATTTCATATGGTTGAACAATGGGAGGGGGAAGGTAAGTAAGCCGGGAGGAGAGTGAGGTCAAGACTGGGTAAGGTGGGGTGCTGGTGGTAGAGTGGTATCGCTCTTGCCTTCACAAGCGAGATGTTACGGGTTCGATTCCCGGGCCGGTGGAAGTTGTTTGGACATACTTCCTAGCCCCCATTAGTCCCTGTTCTCCTAGCAGTAAAGTAGGTACCTGGTGTAAATCGAAAGTTGCGAATTCGTATTCAGGGACAAGTTGTTGGAGCTTCTAATAACTTGATGTCATAAACCAGTGACTCTTCAGGCTTCTATGCCCTTGACTCTTTAGGCTTCTATGCCCTTAACTCATGAGACATAAAGGCAAGCATGAACTTAGCATGCTTCCCTGTTGGGCGCTATAAACGCTTCTGCGCTTCACCTTACACAAGGATGTAGGGGAGTGCCCCCCGAAAAAAAAATGGGTAAGGTATGACATTTGGTAGCAAAGTGGTTATTTATTATCCTAGCTGCCTCCTCACTAGGTAAATGTGAGATGTAAGGAAGTGTGAGAGACTGACGGTTAAGACCACAGAGATGTTTTACCTTAGAGTATCACTGACCGATGCCGACCTACTTGAGGCCGTGCACTTTCCCGGGATAATAAGTCTTCTTGGCCGACTTGATTTCCCTGATTACCTGTTTACGTAGACTTTTGTACAGGCGGTTGTTGGTGTAGTATGCCTTGTTGCGCTGCTCAATAAGTCTTTTTATGCAGGGCGTAATCCACGGGACATCATCGGGGTGGATCCTCAGTGTCTTGGCTGGAAAGAGGTGGTGGTAGGCTTTGGTGATAGTGTCCAGGTAATTATCCCACTTGTTCTGCACATCGTCTACCATGATCACTTCAGTCCAGGGATACCGGGTTATCCATTGTCCAAAACGCCGCATAGCAGAGTCGGGGGTGGGTCGGTAAGTCCTGGTGGCAACTGGCGGTGGTGAGAAGGTGGGGGTAGGTGACCACAGTAGGGACAGGTGGGGGCTGCGTCCCATGGGAGGTAGTGGGTGGGGGGAAGGTAGTGGTTACCGAGATCAGTCATGATGAGGTCAAGGGTGGCATTGCCATGTGTGGGAAAGTCAACTATTTAAGAACATAAGAACATAAGAATGGAGGAAACTGCAGCGGGCCTATTGGCCCATACTGGGCAGTCCCGTTTACACCCAACCCCTATTGCTCATATAAGCATCCAACCTATGTTTGAAGCTATTCAGTGTATTCGAGTTAATGATGATATTTGGTAACTTGTTCCATTCATCCACTACTCTGTTTCCAAACCAGTGTTTACCTATTTCGCGCCTAAATCTAAATTTGTCTAATTTAAAACCATTGTTACGAGTTCGCTCCTGGTTGGATAGTTTGAGTACCTTTGTAATGTCCCCTTTGTTTAGCCCTGACTTCCATTTATACACCTCTATCAGGTCGCCCCTCGCTCTACGTCTCTTGAGGGAGTGCAAATTAAGATGCTTTAACCTGTCTCTATACTCAAGGTTCATAATGCACTGGATTAGTCTTGTCATTCTCCTCTGAATTCCTTCCAAGGATTCTATATCCATTCTGTAATATGGTGACCAGAACTGAACTGCATAATCCAGGTGTGGTCTCACAAGCGCAAGATACAGTTTTAGGATGACCTCGCTAGTCTTGTAACTAACACTCCTTTGTATGAACCCAAGTACTTTATTAGCTTTGTTACGAGCACAAACACATTGTTTACTTGGCTTAAGGTTCCTACTTATCATTACTCCTAAATCTCTCTCGCAGTCGGATTTCTCTATGGCATCGTTGTTCATCTGGTATCTAGTTTCCCTGTTTACATCTCCTATACTGAGTACTTTACATTTGTCCACGTTGAATTTCATCTGCCATTTTTCAGACCATTCGAAAAATTTGTTTAGATCTTCCTGTAGTTTTGCTGAATCCTCGTCAGATTTAATAACACGTCCTATTTTAGTATCATCAGCAAATTTACTTATGTTGCTGTCTATGCCGATATCTATGTCGTTTATGTATATAATAAATAATAATGGTCCAAGTACTGAGCCTTTGGGAACTCCACTTGTGACGTTGTTCCAATGGGACTTAGTGCCGTGAATGCTCACTTGCTGTTTCCTGTCCTGTAACCACGCCCTAATCCATTTATGGATATTACCCTTGATGCCATATGCTTCTACCTTTCTAATTAGTCTTTCGTGGGGGACTCTGTTGAAGGCTTTGCTAAAGTCGAGATATACCACATCATAATTGTGCCCCTCGTCCACCGATTCGAAAACTGATGAAAAGAATGTTAATAGATTAGTTAGACATGAATGTCCGCTTGTGAAGCCATGCTGGGAATGATTGATCAATCGGTGCTTCTCCAGGTGATTTCGAATAGAGTTTGAAATGATTGCTTCCAGTAATGTGTCTACTATTGATGTTGGACTGATTGGGCGGTACTTAGAGGATAGTGATCTATCCCCCTTCTTGAAAATCGGTATTACATTCGCTATCCTCCAGGATTCTGGTACTACACCTGTTTTTAAGGACATGTTAAACAACTTTGCTAAGGGCATACTAAGCTCTTTAGGGGGCAGTGAAATTTTGCTCAAAGCTGCACTCTTCAGGCATTGTTCCTTATACATATCTAAGACTCCATGCCAAATTTGAAGCTGATATGTCGAGGTTTAGTCTGCCGCATTTTCTACTGAAATTTTTAAATTTACCTACAGTACTAGCCAAACAGCCGCTGTGGCGGTGCAATGTTCTGTTCAGTGTTTATCAACTTTTTTTTCATATCTCTTATTTCATTTAAGTTGTCTTGTTGCAGATGAGTATGGTGCTATGTCTATATTGATTATCAGCCTTTTCTCATTTCATTTCTCAATGTTGTGTTACTGTACTGTAATGTAGGGAAGACCGCCACTCGTGTGATGATAAAGAATGAGAAGACCGAGAAATGGAGTTCGAGGATGATGGTGAAAGATCATTATGTCATCATGGTTGAGCCTGGCAATGAATATCTCACACATGTGACTCCCAAGACTGGACACGGAAAGCAGATTGCCAAAACTATTCACGAGTTTCTGGTGGAGAAAAATCTAACCCAGCAGCCCATTGTGTGTGTTGGTTGTGATGGAACCAATGTAAATGTAGGATCAGAAAATGGAGTCATTCATCATCTTGAAATGTTACTTGGTCACCCGCTCCATTATTTCATATGTCAGCTTCACGGAAATGAGCTGCCTTTCCGCGCAGTTTTTTATCACTATGATGGTAAACCAAGTGGTCCTGAGCATTGGCGTGGTCCCATTGGAAAGCAGATCAAGGAGTCTTTGTCTGAGCTTCCAGTTGTCGCCTTCCAGCCAGTCAGTTTCCCTGATTTCCCTGTGTTTAATGATGAAGTGGAGAAAGATCTGTCCTGGGATCAGAAATACCTGTATAGGATTTGTAAAGGAGTTATCACAGGTGTTGTTGAAGATGACTTGGCTGCTATTGAGCCAGGTCCTCCCTGTGTGTCAAGGTGGAACACCTTATGGAGTAGAATCCTCAGGCTGTATGTAGCAACATCAAGACCCAGCCATGAGTTGAAAAGAATTGTCATTACAATAATAAAGTTCAGTGCTCCAATGTGGTTTTACATCAAGATACACCCTTACGTAACACACGGCTCAAGGAACGTATTCCAGTCCCTGCTATATATGAAACACCTGAATAGTGAGGAGGAGACGATAGTGAAGAAGGCTGTCCAGAGAAATGCATACTTCGCCCACACAGATCAACTTCTTCTTGGTATGTGTGCAGATGAGGACATGACTGTTAGAGAAAAAGCTGTCTCAATGATAAGAAAAATTAGAGAGGAGAATCAGCAAAAGGAAGAATGCACTGGCAGATCTGAAGAGGAGGAGGAAGATTCTGATGCTGCTGTTGACGAGAATTTGTTAAACTATACTGATGAGGAGGGTAAAGATGGAGATGGGAATGAGGATGTGCCTCCTG
>NW_024728945.1:100000-137500 GCF_018991925.1 Homarus americanus | reverse complement strand
TAGCTTGCGATTACTACTCAACCACCCACCACCTAACCCTTACTATCTCATCTCTCTGTCTCTTTCTCCCTCAGAAGGCTGGAGGTCATCCTTCTGAGTCCTGGTGAGAAAGGAGGCGAGACTATGAGAGCGAAGAGCAAAGAAGGCAGAACACAGCACTCGTCCTGGGAAGTGAGTACTGTTGTGTGTGTGTGTGTGTGTGTGTGTGTGTGTGTGTGTGTGTGTGATGACGTCCAGAAAATACCAACACAAATTTAGGTGCTTCTCTATTTCCTTCTCCTCCTCCTTTGCATTTATTTCCTTCCTTCCTTCCTTCCTTCTTCCTTCCTTCCTTCCTTCTTCCTTTTCCTCTTCCTCTTGTTTTCTTACACGTCTCCTACCTTCTTCTTACTTCTCTTCTTCTTCTTCCATCACCAGCAAAATAGTCAATGTATAGCCTCAAAATAGCCAACAGACCCATAAGATAAACCAAAAGTAGCCCAAAATAGCCCACATACAGAAAATAGCCGAAAATAGCCCACATACAGAAAATAGCCCAAATGTAACCCCAAAATAGCCAACATACCCAAAAATAACCTAAATGTAGCCCAAAATAGCCAACATTCCTCACAAATAGCTGACATAGCCAAGATATAGCCCCAAAATAGCCAAGATAGCCAGCAGGTCCCCAGCCTCCAGGTTTTGGCCCAAGTAATTTTCTTTGCTAGTTACTGACTTAATATGTTTCCACTGTTAATTAACCAATCGAAGTTACTATGTACCGACTATAACCCATCTCATATGCCACTCAATATATGCAGTAATAAACTCCCCATATTATATTACCTTTATTATATAATCATCTCTAAGAGTGTTATATTCATTATCGTCCTCCCCCCCCCCCCTTTCCTTGCCCTCCTTGACCTACTCCACTTGCCCGCTTCCCTTACTACCGCCCCTTCCCTTTGCCTCTCCCCTCCTACACTCTTGAATACTCTACGTGCCTGACGGGAATGGGAATTGGAAATGGAATGGGAATGGTACCTTTTTCTAAGATCACGTATTTCTTCTTGTCTGTCTGTTTATTTATTTATGGAAATGTGTGTGTGTGTGTGTGTGTGTGTGTGTGCGTGCGTGTGTATGTGTGTGCGTGTGTGCGTGCGTGTCATTATTTAGTACAATATTTAGCTTTTACTTTATTTTGTCTATGTTGTTTATTTGTTTATTTTCGTATTATTTTTGTTTACTCTGTATTTTATTGAAACTAATTTACATACACCAAATTTTGTATCACCGTTGTATTTAATTTTGTAACCCACTGTATTTTTATATGTTTGTATTTTATTTATGTATTTCATCTCGTGTCCACTGTAATTTGTAACACTATTTTGTGACATTTTTGTGACGGGTTTTTATGTAACACTTGTAATACTGTTTTTGAAAGATGGTTATTGTACAGTTTTTCTTCCACCTCCTCCTCCTCCTCTTAACACTTTACAGTCTCTTGTTGGAATCAATTGTGTGTGTGTGTGTGTGTGTGTGTGTCATGTCTCCCACGGGTTCATCTTGTCTTACTGTTGACAACTGTATGTCCCTCCTGTCTTGTGCTCGGATGGTGGTGGGATGGTGGTTGGTAGATGGTAGTGGTCGATAGTGGGTGGAGTGGTAGGGGTGGGAGTGGTGGTGGATGGTGGTGGTGGATAGTGGTTGTGGTAGTGGTGGATGGTGGTGGATGGTGGTAGGGGTGGTTGTAGTAGTAATGGTGGATGGGAGGGTATGAGAAAGAGAGTGAGAGAGACAGGAGGGGGAGAGAGAGAGTGAGGGAGAGAAGAGAGAGAGAGAGAGAGTGAGGGAGAGATGCCCACTTTTACTCTTAGCTTTGATAACATTCCCGCTCTGAGCCGCACCCAGGCACTTGTGGGACCAGCTTGACACTCTGATGGTCTAGATGTGTGTGTGTGTGTGTGTGTGTGATTCAATCCTAGTAGGCCTTCACTGTGAGAGAGATGGAGAGGCACAGACAGGCGGACAAATATCACCACCACACACCACCGCCACACCACCACACATCCACACACACCACCACATCCACACACCACCACATCCACACACCACCATGGTTGATGGTAGTGATGGAGAGGGAGAAGGAGGGTGTGTGGTGGGAGGTGAGGAGGGTGTGTGTGGTGGAGGGGGAGGAGGGGAGAGGTAGGGGCACAGACAGGTAACAACACTCCGGCCACATCATTAATCTTGAAGAAGTAGTTTGCTGAGCACTAATTACAGGTGTTCAAGATAATGTTTTTTTCTTAAAGAGTTTCTCCAGGTGTGTGTGTGTCTGTGTGTGTGTGTGTGTATGTTGCTATGTATACATGAAATAAGTAGACACTCTCTCTCTCTCATTGTTACATGGTGTTGCGTGTTAAGGGAAGTAATGGAGACTAATTGAGCCATTCGAATCTCTTGGCGCTTTTAATGGCGTTCCAACTGGTGTCACCTCACCCTCCCTCATCACACCCCACCCTCCCTCATCACACCTCACCCTCCCTCATCACACCTCACCCTCCCTCATCACACCCTCACCTCCCATCACACTTCACCCTCCCTCATCACACCTCACCCTCCTCATCACACCTCACCCCTCCCTCATCACACCTCACCTCCCTCATCACACCTCACCCTCCCCATCACACCTACCTCCCCTATCACACCCTCACCTTCCCCCATCACACCCTCACCCCTCCCCATCACACCCCCACCCTCCCTCAAAACACCCCATCTCCTCCCTCATCACACCCCACCTTCCTCATCACACCTCACCCTCCTCATCACACCCACCCTCCTCACATCACACCTCACCCTCATCACACTTCACCCTCCCTCATCACACCTCACCCTCATCACACTCACCTTCCTCATCACACCTCACCTCCCTCATCACACCTCATCCTCCCCCATCACACCTCACCCCTCCCCTCATCACACCTCACCCTCCCTCATCACACTTCACCTCCTTCATCACACCTCACCTCCTCCACACATCCCCACCTCCCCTCATCACACCTCACCCCCTCATCACACCCCTCACCCTCCCCATCACACCTCACCCTCATCACACCTCACCCTCCCCATCACACCTCACCCTCCCCATCACACCACCTCTCATCACACCTCACCTCATCACACCCACCTTACCTTCCCTCATCACACCTCACCCTCCCCATCACACCTCACCCTCCCTCATCACACCCCACCTCCCTCACACCTCACCCTCCTCATCACACCTCACCCTGCCTCACACCTCACCCTCCCTTCATCACCTCCTCACCCTCCCCACACACCTCACCCTCCCCTCATCACACCTCACCTCCCTCATCACACCTCACCTTCCCCATCACACCTCACCCTGCCTCATCACACCTCACCTCCCTCATCACACCTCACCCTCCCTCATCACACTCCACCCTCCCTCATCACACCTCACCCTCCCTCTGTGTCTCATAAATCAGTTAATTAGTCTTGTTGTTAAGGACTTAAGTCTTATACCTGCTTCTGGCCACTTTATTACTCTTGTTGTTGATGAAAGACTTCTATATCTCTTAATTAGTCCCGCTGTTGTTGATTAAAGACTCATTCTCTCCTGTTAAGTGCCTAATTACTCTCGTTGTTGTGTTGAAGACTTATACATCGCTTAATTAATCTTGTCGTTGTTGATGAGTAAAGTCTTATGGTTTCTCCTGAGCTGGGCATTGTTCTTGTGTGTGTGGCGGGGTGAGAAATGTCTGTCTCTCTGGTAAACACACTCACGCTTACTACTATTATGACTTTTTATATCTTATTTTGGTTTTATTTAACCTTATTTTAGCTTATTTCTGAGTCAGGTTGAGTTATTGTCGTAGTGTAAAAACTTGACAATATTTCCGAGCATGTTATGTAAATATGTGAGGGGTCGTATTTATTCCCCAGGTGATGTATTGTTATCTCTTGTTTTAGTGTTTATCTGTGGCGCTGTGGACGTAAAGTGAGGTATTTTATGGCCTCCTTGTACGCTTAACAGGTTCTAATAGTTTATTTCTTGGTACGATGGGATTGTATATGCGTGGTTGGAATTACGACCCACGGGAATGTTGGTTTAACCTGTATTACCCACCCGAGTTGCCTGACTAAGATGGACGACGTATTCTCTGAAAAACAAACAATGTTGACTCCACTAACGCGAACACAAACACTATTGACTCCTCTGACGAACACAAACAATGTTGATTCCACTAACGCGAACCCAAACAATGTTGACTCCACTAACAAACACACATAAAAGTTTCTATATTATAACTTTAAAGACGTTTGTTACAGCAAGAGTCTCATGTTACCGGTACATACTCCCAAAGATTTCCTTAATCTATTTTAGCTTATATTATTTGTATTCCTCGTTGCATTTCACTATTGCAACAACAACAAGAAGAGTAATAAGTGACAATGTTAGAGTAAGTAATTATCACGATGCCGTCAGTATATTGTGTATTAAACCCTGAGGCTACAGTTGCTCTCTGTATTAGGCTTTACATAATTAATTCCTCCTCAATTACTCTCAGTTGTGATAATTGAGAAGAGTGTACAGAAAGGGTTGTGGGTGGTGGGGAGGCTGGGTGGTGAGGGTGGGGAGGCGAGGCTGTGGGTGGTGGGTAGGGAGGCGAGGTTCCAGCACACAGGAACCAGCCAGAGGCAAGATAAAATGGCCGACTGGGAGAGTGTTAGAGGAAATCGGACCTCCTGGACTAGTGGCCACCTACTGGACGGACGGAGGGTAGGAGGAGAGATAGTGAGGGAGAGAGAGATATATCTAAACTCCAATTGTGAGAAGAGTAGATGGACAGAGGAGAGAGAGAGAGAGAGAGAGAGAGAGAGAGAGAGAGAGACGACAAATGAAGACAAACACGAACACAAAACAAAAATAAAACAAAGATAAGAAAACAAATAGCGATAACTACAATACAAATAAACAAAACTCAGGTTGAATTAAACTAAGTGAATTATACGAAGATTTGCCCCACCAGCTTATTAAACCTGATGAATAAACACCCTAACACTACCTGGGGTTAAGTTAGCTTGCCATATATATCAAAAGGAGAGCGAAGAATCATCCAGTTCGACACACACACAGTGAACATAACAGCGGTGTAGAGAAGTAAATCGCCTTTAGTCTTCAGACCAGTATTTCTGTGATGTGAGTCGCCAACACAACACGATATATCATTTTCTAGTTAGTTTACTCCACCAAACGGTATAGTATATGTTAGAATATATAGTATTTAATATATACATAGTGTTGCCCTGTACTATACCTCACTTCACTGTGTTGCGATGCCAGACGTAGGATCATTTGTACGCATTATAGCGGAAAATATTGTTAATCATCGTGTTGGTGCGTGGTGGTGGCTCTGCATGGTGTTCTGCATGGTGGTGGCTCTGCATGGTGGTGGCTCTGCAAAATTATGTCCAAAAGTAGACTGCAAGTGTTGGCTGAACTTGCCGGTTGTGGTACAAAAAATATATGAAATTCGTATGATTTAGTGGAGCTGGCACGCATAAGCAACTACAGTGCTTCTAGACGTACGAAGAGACTTATTTTTCCTCAACTAATTTGTTATCTAACAAAGTAGACTAATTACCGGACATTATTACAACAACACTTAAATAAACAAAATCACAAGAAATGATCTTTTAACGATTAATTCAAATATAAAATCCAGAACTGTAAATATAACTGTATATAAGAAGACTGCCAGATGTACTTTTCACCTACTGTATGTAGTAGTAGTAGTAGTAGTAGTAGTAATAGTAATAGTAGTAGTAATAGTAGTAGTAGTAGTAGTAGTAGTAGTAGTCCTCGTCTCTAGTATGCAAAGCCGTTTCATTAACTCAATTTAACTCGTGTCCAAAAAACTATGTCAGTTAACTTAATTATATCTGATGAAAAAAATAATAACATGAATGAGTAAACGACGTGGAGCTGAGAGGGGAGATAGTGTTGTATGACTCCTCGGGGACACGCGTTCAACATTGTAATTTAACATTGTCACATTGTCACCCTGTCTCATCATTCACCCACGTAACTCATAAATACAAATGTGTTACTCAAATTCATCTATGTAACTCAAAATACACCCTTGTACCTCATTATAAACATTTGTAACTCATATTACTGCCGTGTAACTCATACATACAGTGTGTAATTAATAATACAGATGTTTGATTGGACTGACAGGTGTGTTATCTGACCCCACACACCCTGTCCGTCATTAATCAGGGCAGGTGAGAGTAATTGTTATTAATGACGAGAGTAATAGAGGTGAGGAGTGAGAGGTAGATGGGCAGGTAGATAGATAGATAGATAGATAGATAGATAGATAGATAGATAGATTTAGTTACAACACGTTCATATATCTACACACACACACACACACACACACACCACAAATATAATTTCTGGTGTAAACTCGTGTAGGAGGAAACAGCCGGAGGAAAAAGAGAGGAAAGAGGAAGACAAACGTTAATCATGTGTGAAAGACAAGGGGAGAACGTTCGTCAAGAGAGAGGAAAACGTCAGAACAAGTAACACTCACAAGAGGAGGAAACGTTGAGAAATGTTTTGTGTTGTGTGTTGGTGGAACAGTGTGAGGGGTATGGCGCGAAAGTGTTGTCAGCTGATTTGTTTTGTCCTGGTGGGGGAAAAACGGGAAGGAAAAGGGCGGGAAAGTGTTATCAGGTGATCTGTTTACCTGCCAAGGAAAAGAAAGGGAGGGAAAAGTCCTTGTGTTGTTCCAGATGAGAAAAAAACGGGAAGAAAATACAGGAAAGTGTTATCAACTGACCTGTTTACCTACCAAGTAAAAAAGGCGAGAAAAACGCGCGAAACTTTCACCAGCTGACTGAGTTATAATAATTCGCTAAATCTCTTGTCATTTTTATTATTCAGTCATTTTACAAATATGAATTAAAAAACTTTCTCGTCTTGTTATCATCATCGTTATTCAAATTTTTTTGTCTCTAATAAATAATAATAATAATAATAATAATAATAAAATAATAATAAAAATAAAGAACTCGAAGCAATATGGCCGACAGACATTTGCACTAATCCTGTGAATAAATTACGGCTGCATATCCATGCCCGCCCACCATTTTGTTGCTTCCTGATTGGCCAACGTGAGCTGTATGACATCATTGCCCGCCCACCATATTGCTGCTATCTGATTGGCTAACCTGAGCTGTATGACGTCACTGCCCAACTGCCAACTTGCTGCTTCCTGATTGGCCAACCTGAACTGCATGACGTCGCTGCCCGCCATCTTGTTGCTTCCTGATTGGCCAACCCGACGATGTTTCCTTCTCGTTTTTTTTTTTAGAATATTCGCTCTTTTTCCTCCCGCTCTTTTCCTCCCGCTGTTGTCGTGTTATACTTACCGTTATTTTCAGAATCTCTGGTTATGGCTCCACAGAAAAAAGGAAAAGGAAAATTAATAAAATAAGCAAAGAAAAAATTCATACCATAATAGTACTTGGCAATTTCCAGTCTCTTGTTTAGTTTGTTTTCGGTGTTTTCATTTATTTTTATTTTAAGTAACGTCTACGAACTACTTTACTAAATTGATACTATTTGTTATCTATTTTAAGGATTTAGGAATAATGTATATTTATAAGATGTTCTAAAGTATCATGAACCAAGTGATAGTATTTTGTAAGTAAGTTTTGTTATTAATTCCTGACCATACTTAATTGGCTGTTATTATTATTATTATTATTATTATATTATTATTATTATTATTATTATTATTATTGTTATTATTATATATTATTATTGTTATTATTGTTATATTATTATTATTATTATTATTATCCACACACCATCACGCAGTAGGCAGGACACTACATCACAGTAGGCAGGATACACTACATCATGTAGGCAGGATACACTACATCACAGTAGGCAGGATACTACACCACAGTAGGCAGGATACACTACATCACAGTAGGCGGGATACACTACATCACAGTAGGCAGGATACACTACATCACAGTAGGACACAGTAGGCAGGATACACTACATCACAGTAGGCAGGATATCATCACAGTAGGCAGGATACACTACATCACAGTAGGCAGGATACATTACATCACAGTAGGCAGGGATACACTACATCACAGTAGGCAGGATACACTACATCACAGTAGGCAGGATACTACATCACAGTAGGCAGGATACACTACATCACAGTAGGCAGGATACACTACATCACAGTAGGCAGGATACACTACATCACAGTAGGCAGGATACTACACATCACAGTAGGCAGGATACACTACATCACAGTAGGCAGGTGTAGGCAGGATACACTACATCACAGTAGGCAGGATACACTATCACAGTAGGCAGGACACTCATCACAGTAGGCAGGATACACTACATCACAGTGGATGGCAGACAAATCACAGTGCAGGATACACTATCACAGTAGGCAGGATACACTACATCACAGTAGGCAGGATACACTACATCACAGTAGGGCAGGATACACTACATCACAGTGGGATACACTACATCACAGGAGGCAAATCGTGGGGATACACTACATCACAGTAGGCAGGATACAACATCACAGTAGGGATACCACATCACAGTAGGCAGGATACACTACATCCAGGGGGATACATATCACAGTAGGCAGGATACACTACAACAGTAGGCAGGATACACTACATCACAGTAGGCAGGTGCACACATCACGTAGGCAGGATACACTACATGGCACGGGATACACTACACAGTAGGATACACTACATCACAGTAGGCAGATACACTACATCACAGTAGGCGGGATACACCACATCACAGTAGGCAGATACACACATCACAGTGGCAGGATACACTACATCACAGTAGGCAGGATACACTACATCACAGTAGGCAGGCACTACATCACAGTAGGCAGGATACACTACTCACAGGGCAGGATACACTATCACAGTAGGCAGGATACACTCACACAGTAGGCAGGATACACTACATCACGTAGGCAGGATACACTACATCACGTAGGCGGATACACTACATCACAGTAGGCAGGATACACTACATCACAGTAGGCAGGATGCACTACATCACAGTAGGCAGGATACACTACATCACAGTAGGCAGGATACACTACATCACAGTAGGCAGGATACACTCATCACAGTAGCAGGATACACTACACAGTAGGCAGGATACACTACATCACAGTAGGCAGGACACTACATCACAGTGGGGACATACATCCAGTAGCAGGATCCACAGGGATACACTACATCACAGTAGGCAGGATATACTCACAGTAGGCAGGGATACACTACATCACAGTAGGGGATACAACACAGGGGATACACTACATCACAGTAGGCAGGATACACTACATCACAGTAGGCAGGGATACACTACATCACAGTAGGCAGGATACACTACATCACAGTAGGCAGGATACACTACACAGTAGGCAGGATACACTACATCACAGGGAGGCAGGAGACATCACAGTAGGCAGGATACACTACACTGGCAGGAGTGGCAGGATGGATACACTACATCACAGTAGGCAGGATACACTACATCACGTAGGCAGGATACACTACATCACAGTAGGGGGGATACACTACATCACAGTAGGCAGGGATACCACATCACAGTAGGCAGGGCACTACATCACAGTAGGCAGGATACACTACACCGCAGGACACTACATCACAGTAGGCAGGATACACTACATCACAGTAGGCAGGATACACTACATCACAGTAGGCAGGATACACTACATCACAGTAGGAGTTCTCACAGTAGCAGGATACACTACATCACAGTAGGCAGGTCACGGATACACTACATCACAGTAGGCAGGATACACTACATCACAGTAGGCAGGATACACTACATCACAGTAGGCAGGATACACTACATCACAGGCAGGTACCATCACAGTAGGCAGGACACTACATCACAGTAGGCAGGATACACCATATCAGTAGCAGGATACACTACATCACAGTAGGCAGGATACCTCACACAGTAGGCAGGATACACTACATCACAGTAGTGCAGATATACTACACTCTAATACTATTAATCAACCACATTGTCATGTCTCGCTTTATAATACATTAATGACGTAACGACCGTAATGATGCCATGACGCTGGCCACAGAATATTTACCCCGATGACGACGCCTCCAGGACCACCAAGGTTGTGTTACGGTGCTATGGTCAGGTTGTGTTACGGTGCTATGGTCAGGTTGTGTTACGGTGCTATGGTCAGGTTGTGTTACGGTGCTATGGTCAGGTTGTGTTACGGTGCTATGGTCAGGTTGTGTTACTGTGCTATGGTCAGTTGTGTTACGGTGCTATGGTCAGGTTGTGTTACGGCAGTTGTGTTATAATCAAGATGTCTTATGGCCAGGTTGTGTTGTGGCCAGGTTGTGTTGTGGCCAGGTTGTGCTGTGGCCAGGTTGTGTTATGGTGAAGTTGTGTTATAATCAGGTTGTGTTGTGGCCAGGTTGTGTTATGACCACTATCACGGGGTTGTGTTATGGCCGCCATTATCGCGCGCCAAAATATTAGCAGTAATTTTTGGCGGGAAATAAATGGCGCGGCAGATGCAAACTTTAAGCCATATTAATTCTTACTGTGTAAAGTGTGTTGTTGTTGTTGTTTTTATTGTTGCATGGAACACCCTAATCTCCCTCACACACCCTAATCTCCCTCACACACCCTAATCTCCCTCACACACCCTAATCTCCCCCACACACCCTAATCTCCCCACACACCTAATCTCCCCACACCCTAATCTCCCCCCACACACCTAATCTCCCCACACAGCCTAATCTCCCTCACACACCTAATCTCCCCCACCTAATCTCCCCACACACCCTAATCTCCCCCCACACACCCTAATCTCCCCCACACAGCCTAATCTCCCTCCACCCTAATCTCCCTCACACACCTAATCTCCCTCACACACCCTATTCACCCACACACCCTAATCTCCCCACACAGCCTAATCTCCCCACACACCCTAATCCTCCCCACACACCCTAATCTCCCCACACAGCCTAATCTCCCCCACACACCCTATCTCCCCACACACCCTAATCTCCCCACACACCCTAATCTCCCTCACACACCTAATCTCTCTCACACACCTAATCTCCCCCACACACCCTATCTCCTCACACACCCTGATCTCCCCACACACCCTAATCTCCTCACACACCTAATCTCCTCACACCTAATCTCCTCACACCCTAATCTCCCCCACACAGCCTAATCTCCCTCACCCCTAATCTCCCCACACACCCTAATCTCCCCACACACCCTAATCTCCCCACACACCTAATCTCCCCCACACAGCCTAATCTCCTCACACACACCTAATCTCCCTCACACCTAATCTCCCTCACACACCTAATCTCACCCACACACCCCTAATCTCCCCACAGCCCTAATCCCCCACACACCTAATCTCCCCCACACCCTAATCTCCCCACACAGCCCTAATCTCCCCCACACACCCCTAATCTCCCCCCACACACCTAATCTCCCTCACACCTAATCTCCCTCACACACCTAATCTCTCACACACCTAATCTCCCCACACACCCTAATCTCCTCACACACCCTGATCTCCCCACACACCCTAATCTCCCTCACACACCCTAATCCCTCACACACCCTAATCTCCTCACACACCCTAATCTCCCTCACACACCCTAATCCCCTCACACGCCCTAATCTCCCTCACACCCTAATCTCCCTCCACACACCCTGATCTCCCCACACACCCTAATCTCCCTCACACACCCTAATCTCCCCACACACCCTAATCTCCCTCCACACACCCTAATCCCTCACACACCCTAATCTCCCTCACACCCTAATCTCCTCACACCCTAATCTCCCTCCTATCTCACACCCTAATCTCCCTCACACACCCTAATCTCCTCACACCCTAATCTCCCCACACACCTAATCTCCCCCACACACCCTAATCTCCCTCCACACACCCTAATCTCCCTCACACCTAATCTCCCTCACACCTATCCATATTTTTCTCTGATGAGGTTGGCTGTGTCATGGCAGGCGTGGTAGTTCTCTCTCTCTCTCTCTCTCTCTCTCTCTCTCTCTCTCTCTCTCTCTCTCTCTCTCTCTCCCGTGCTCCTCCTTCTCACCTGTCCACTCCATCCCACCTGTCCATCATGGTTCTCAGGTAAACTCCCATTTCTCCCACGCTCTCCCAGGTGAGGTGGGGGTGGGTGATGAGGCTTTGTTTATTGAGGTGCTGGAGAAGGAAGAGGAAGAGGAAGAAGAGGAAGAGGAAGAGGAGGAGGAGGAGGAAGAAGAGGAGGAAGAGGAAGAGGAGGAGGTGAGTTTGTTTTTATGATGGTGGAAGTAGAGGGGAGAAGGAGGAAGAGTTGGAGTAAGAGGGGGGAAGAAGAGGAGGAGGAGGAAGAGGAGAAGAAAGGGGAGAAAGAGGAAAAGGAAAAGAAGAAGGAAGAGGAGGAAAAGAAAACTAACGAGTCTAAAGAAGAAGACTGACAAACACAGACACAAATGAACAGGAAGAAGAAATTAAGGAAGACAAACGAGGAACTGAGATGAACCAAAACAGAGAGACAAATGAAAACACAAACACGAAAAAAAATATAAAATTGTGTGAAGAAAATAAGATGGTAAAGACATAAAGAAGAAAAAGCTAATAATAATAATAATAATAAGAAGAAGAAGAATAACAACAAAATGCACAACAAGAAGATCAACAACACCAACAACACCAACAACTCACAATAGACTGTTGCAATAGACTGTCAATCGTGAGGTAATGTACAGCTTCGATTCGTGGGTCACCACATATACTTCACCCGGCCACCACCACCACCACCACCCTTGCGTCACCCACATAGTCTGGCCCACACACACACACGCGCACACACACGCACACACACACACACACACACACACACACGCCAGACAGACGCTAATGTATGAAACGTTTCGACCCCTCTAACTAAATACAGTATAACACTCAGTATGATGGGAGTTATATGTTAAATATCCCCGTGAAGTATAGCCTTAAATAGTATCATCGTCGGGTAGGTATAACCATGAGCTATATTATTTAACTTATATATCTACCGAAATATAGGTCAATGTTTTTTAATTGAATAGAATTGTATGTATGGATGGATGGATGGATGGATGGATGTATGTATGTATGTATGTATCAAGGTTATATATCCTGTTAAAATATACCGTGAGAGATATAGAACATATTTTAGGTGATATATCTGCCGAAATATAACGAAGTATATTTGTTTGAATGTAACTCAATAGAACTTTATATATTGACATTAAAATTCCTCTGAAATATATCTCGATTAAATTTTTAACCAGATGTAACCTGGAAATAGATCTTTATTTATGGGGTAAAAATCTTATGAAATATAGATTGGTCATGACCCTTACCTCCCCAGCTACATCAGTATCACACAACAGGTTACAACGACGCTGAAATAGTCGCCGACGTTTACCTGAAGCTACCTAGACCTGATGTAGCGTTTGTACAGGTGGATATGTGTACACGTGACACATTCATACACACACACACACACACACACACACACACACACACACACACATACACATACAAAGGTATTTATGAAGACCGTGTGATATTTTAAGCCTCAATAACTTTGTATGTCAATATGATAGAAAACCAATCTGTAAACACTTCGTTCATTTCTAGCTGAGAAAGAGAGAGGGGGGGGGGGGTCAGCCGATAAAGTCTACGGTGTTCTTCCGCCGCGTTTCACTTACTGCTGCTATAACCTGTAATAATATGCAGTCAGGTGTTGGTTATGTTGACTGGTAGAAATATTTGTGTAATAATTGTTGTTAAAACTTTGTATATTCACATTTAATAAACTATTTTACAGTTACATATTTGGGGAATGGGTTTCGAATTACAAATTATATACAAGTAACATAAGTGACACAAATAAGACATATATCAACTAGATGGGGAAAAGCTCAAACTACAGTTCATTTTCAACATAGTGACAGTGCAAGAAGTAGTGTTTACTGGGAGTGAATACACTGGTTTATTACAAGTTATTGATAATTTTACAATGGTTGGGACTGGGCTGTTCTTATAGCGATCAGTTCGTGCACGTATGGGCTGGATGCGGTTGTGGTGTCGAACAGCAATTCTCGGGCTAGGGATCTCAGGTGGAAGTAGGAGCCGGTGTCGGGGATGGTGTAGAAGCTTCTTACCAAATTTGCAGATGAGGTCGTGGTGATGGTTAGTGAGAGTCGAAAGGGTCAGTGTGTTGAGCGCTTCTTGATATGTGGAGTAGGAAGGGGAGAATAATCTTGCATGCCCTCTTTTGCACTTTTCTAGGTGTTTACGTTGTGTGGCATTTAGAGTGAAGACCAGGTGGGGAGTGCCAGGTGAGCTTGGGAAGTATGAATGTTGTGTAAACACTGAGGAGCTCGGGTGCAGGAACTCCGAGGGACTTGAGTCGGCGGAGGAGGTGGAGACGGAAACTGGAGGATTTGACAACTTCACTGACGTGGTTTCCAATTTAGTTTGTTTTCTATGGTGACGCCGAGGAGCTTCGTGGAATCTACAACCTGGAGTGTGTTCGGACCTAAAGTAATGGAAGGAGGTGGGACAATGTCGGAGGAGAGGTTGATGTACATAACCATGGTCTTGGTATGGTTGATGGTGACATGGTTGTTGGTGGCCCAGTTTTGGAGACTGTTCAATAAATCCTGAAGGGCGGTATAGTTGGGAGCAGAATTGTTGACGCTGATCCCAATGGTGGAGTCGTCGACATATTTCCAGCGAGCAGGAGTTTCTCTTAGGGCATCATTGATGAGCATATGAAGTGTGTGTGTGTGTGTGTGTCTCGCCATAAATAAAATCCTGTGAAATTTATATTACAGCGAAATCCAATTTAGTGTGTGCTGCACCATCACAGCACACAGGCCAAGTTGAACCATCACAGCACAGTATTAAGCTGCACCATCACAGCACACAGGCCAAGTTGAACCATCACAGCACAGTATTAAGCTGCACCAATAACAGACATCATCCACAAGTACATTACAGCTTCATTACCTACTTTGTCTTGCCTCTAAACCTGTTCTGACCTCCAGCCAATTTACCAAATGTGATGAACTACAGCCATTTGATTACAATAATCGTGTAGCGTTACAGTAGTGTCGTATTACAGTCCGCAGGCGTTGTGTTACATTACAGTAGTGTCGTGTTACAGTTCGCAGGCATTGTGTTACATTACAGTAGTGTCGTGTTACAGTCCGCAGGTGTTGTGTTACAGTCCGCAGGTGTTGTGTTACTTTACAGTTGTGTCGTGTTACAGTTCGCAGGCGTTGTGTTACATTACAGTAGTGTCATGTTACAGTGCACAGGCGTTGTTACATTACAGTAGTGTCATGTTACAGTGCACAGGCGTTGTTACATTACAGTAGTGTCATGTTACAGTCCGCAGGCGTTGTGTTACATTACAGTAGTGTCGTGTTACAGTCCACAGGCGTTGTGGTACATTACAGTAGTGTCGTGTTACAGTCCACAGGCTGTGTGTTACATTACAGTAGTGTCGTGTTACAGTCCGCAGGCGTTGTGTTACGTTACAGTAGTGTCGTGTTACAGTCCGCAGGCGTTGTGTTACATTACAGTAGTGTCGTGTTACAGTCCGCAGGCGTTGTGTTACATTACAGTAGTGTCGTGTTACAGTCCGCAGGCGTTGTGTTACATTACAGTAGTGTCGTGTTACAGTCCGCAGGCGTTGTGTTACATTACAGTAGTGTCGTGTTACAGTCTGCAGGCGTTGTGTTACATTACAGTAGTGTCGTGTTACAGTCTGCAGGTGGTGTGTTACATTACAGTAGTGTCGTGTTACAGTCCGCAGGCGTTGTGTTACATTACAGTCGTGTCGTGTTACAGTCCGCAGGCGTTGTGTTACGTTACAGTAGTGTCGTGTTACAGTCCGCAGGCATTGTGTTACATTACAGTAGTGTCGTGTTACAGTCTGCAGGCGTTGTGTTACATTACAGTAGTGTCGTGTTACAGTTCGCAGGTGTTGTGTTACTTTACAGTTGTGTCGTGTTACAGTCCGCAGGTGTTGTGTTACATTACAGTAGTGTCGTGTTACAGTCCGCAGGCGTTGTGTTACATTACAGTAGTGTCGTGTTACAGTCCGCAGGCGTTGTGTTACATTACAGTAGTGTCGTGTTACAGTCCGTATGTTGTTACATTACAGTAGTGTCGTGTTACAGTCCGCAGGTGTTGTGTTACATTACAGTAGTGTCGTGTTACAGTCCGCAGGCGGTGTGTTACGTTACAGTAGTGTCGTGTTACAGTCCGCAGGTGTTGTGTTACGTTACAGTAGTGTCGTGTTACAGTCCGCAGGTGTTGTGTTACGTTACAGTAGTGTCGTGTTACAGTCCGCAGGTGTTGTGTTACGTTACAGTAGTGTCGTGTTACAGTCCGCAGGTGTTGTGTTACGTTGCTGTAGTGTCGTGTTACAGTCCGCAGGTGTTGTGTTATGTTACAGTAGTGTCGTGTTACAGTCCGCAGGTGTTGTGTTACGTTACAGTAGTGTCGTGTTACAGTCCGCAGGTGTTTTGCATTACAGTAGTGTCGTGTTACAGTCCGCAGGTGTTGTGTTACATTACAGTAGTGTCGTGTTACAGTCCGCAGGCTGTGTGTTACATTACAGTAGTGTCGTGTTACAGTCCGCAGGCTGTGTTACATTACAGTAGTGTCGTGTTACAGTCCGCAGGTGTTGTGTTACATTACAGTAGTGTCGTGTTACAGTCCGCAGGTGTTGTGTTACGTTACAGTAGTGTCGTGTTACAGTCCGCAGGCGTTGTGTTACATTACAGTAGTGTCGTGTTACATTCCGCAGGTGTTGTGTTACGTTACAGTAGTGTCGTGTTACAGTCCGCAGGTGTTGTGTTACATTACAGTAGTGTCGTGTTACAGTCCGCAGGTGTTGTGTTACGTTACAGTAGTGTCGTGTTATAGTACAGAGGTATTGTATTACGTATTTACTAATCGTGTAGCGTTACAGTAGTGTCGTGTTATAGTACAGAGACATTATGTTACATAGTGTCCTGTAACCCGCTGTGTCCTTGTTGTGTTTACAGCGGTGTGTAAACATGTCTATCGTGTTTGTTTGTAAGCCAATCTGTTTTCCATTGCAGACACGTCCGTAAGAAACACCCCGGTGTCTTGTTTACACTCTTCAATAAAAAGACTCTCAGTTTTATCTCCTAAGCTCTAGGAGATAAAATATTTCTCAGCAATTCCTCTACCTGCTATGAATAGACATATATCTCTTAATTTAATTTCTGTTGGGGATTAAGAGATATTTTCTTAAACCCTGAGAAATACTTCAATAGTGTGGGTCTGTTTATTCTTTCTGGCGAAGTAAAATAAGTCGTACAATATCATGTTTATTGTCGTGCATTAAAGTGAAGATCTCTGGCATAAGTTTGTATATTACTCTTGAGAACAAAAGAAATATCTCACAACTTACTTGGTATCAGTGATCTTGTATGCAACGATTTTCTCTCTGTTATTGTTGTCGATCTAAAAATGTCACGAGTGCATTGCATATCTTCATAAAAAAAAATGTTTGCTTAAATTTTTTATTGCAAATGGTAAAAGAAATCGTAAATTTAATGATTGAAGTTTGATAATCTTTAGAAACTCCTAACTATTTTTTTTCTAGATTGTATATTGTTAAAAGACTGGTATGTTCATTTATATCACATAGTCTCCAAAGATTCGTTGGTAATTAATCCATTTAATCTTTTAACCCGTTCCAATGTTATTTAACTCTTTCCAGTATTATTTCATGTGTTTTAATCACATTTAAACGCATTTTAATAATATTTAACGAGTTTTAATAATATTCAATGCTTTTTGATAATATTTAACTAGTTTCAATAATATTTAACGAGTTCCAATAATATTTTTCATACGCGCTATCTTGGTCTAGCTTGCAACTCAACAAGCAGAGAGATTTCAGGGCAGTTTTTCTCGTTTCTCGTTATTCTCTGGGCGGCAGACAGGAAGGAGCGCCTCCCCTTGTGTAAGATATTTAGGAGGGCAGGTTAACTCTGCTCTCCCGCCCGCCATGACTACTACAACTCAACACCAGACACCGAAGTCTCCTACAGCGCCTCAAATATATCCAAGAGTCGGACATTTATTGAATATTAGATTTCTACCTTATTTTACCTCTATTTTACTTTAATATTAACTAACTATTTGTTATTTTTATTGTTGTTTTTCATATTTGGACTTCTTAGGGATTATGGTGGGTTTTATTAGATTATGGGATTCTGTTCGGTGTGAAAATATGACGGATATAGTGTAAACAAAATATTTTCAGTTGGATGGAGAACCACACGTGCTATCTTTTCAATGTTTTCAAGAATATAAATTTTTGGGGGATATGATAATTCTTCTGGCATTATGAGAAAGAGAGAGAGATGTAGAGAAAGATAGAGACCGAAAGACAGACAGAGACCGAAAGACAGACAGAGAGAGACAGACAAACAGACAGAGAATGTATTACTGCAGGTCACTAACAGAAACCTGAACTGGAAGAGTAACCTGGAATTGGTACTATAACTGCGAGGCTTCCATTATCAGGGTTATTTTAATAATAATAATAATAATAATAATAATAATAATAATAATAATAATAATAATATCATCATAATAACAATAATAATAATACCGAACAAAGAAACGAAACAGACAAAAATTACACAAAGGAAAATGAAAAATGAAGAGAGGAGGAAGAACAGGAATTACAAAATGAATAATTAAACACAGTAATTATCTGAACCTTGAATAAACTAAGGAAGGAGAAAAAGAAATGAAGATAAAAACGGCGAGAGAGAGAGAGTGTGTAAGAAAGTAAAGAGAATAAGAGCGAATAAAATACGTATATGTATAGGATAAAGGCAATAAATAAAGGAAATAAAAGAAATATAGAAAAACAGAGGTAATAAATGTGTTGACGTAGAGAATAACAATAAACAAAGGAAGTAAAAGAGAATACACAATAAGAGGTGAAAAATGCGTCGTGTTGAAGATTATAGAAGAGGGACAACAGAGAATGAGGGGGGGAGGTGATGAGAGGAAGGAGAGAATGGACGTGATAATGTGTGGTAGTTGAGGGAAGGGAGAGAAATGAAAGTGAGAGAGGGTGTACGGGAGGGGACAGGGAGAGTGAGATCGAATGTTTAGGAAGGGTGAGGTGTGTTGCATTCTCCTCTCCTCTTCCTCCTCTCCTCTTCCTCTTCACTCCTCTCCTCTCCTCTTCCTCTCTCTCTCCTTCTCTTCCGCACATGATAACCTGTATTATGTTGGTTCATTACATGGGCCAGACTGTGGTGAAACCTCCACTTTCTCCTCTCACCCTCCCTCCCTCTCCTCCCCCCTTCTCTCACCTCCCCTCCCTCTCCTCCCCCCTTCTCCTCCCTCCCTCGCCCTCTCCTCTTCCTCTCATTCACTCTTCCTCCTCTCTTCCCTTTCTTCCTCCTCCTCCCTCCCTCTTTTTACCTCGTCTCTCTTCTTTAGCAGGAAAGCAGTGGCGTAAATGTACGAGGAGGAGGAGGAGGAGGGGGAGGGGGAGGGGGGAAGAATGGTAGGAAGGAGGAGGGAGAAGAGAGGAGGAAGAATGAGGAGGGAGAGGAGGAAAGAGAAAGAGAGTAAGATGTAAAGGAATAAAACAGGACTAGAAGAAAGGAATAAATGTAAAGAAAGAAAAAGACAAAGAGAAAGAGATAAAGAAATAAAAACCAGAGATGAAAGAGAGAGAGAGATAGAGATAAAAGGGGGGTGAGATAAAAAAGAGAGAGAAGAGATGAGGATAAAAAGGAGATAGAGATAAAAGAGATGAGCAAAGAGATAAAAAGAGATGGTAAAAAGAGATAGACATAAAAGAGATGATAGAGATAAAAAGAGATGAGAGATAAAGAGATTGAATAGGGGAGATAAAGGGGAGATGGACAAAGGGAGATGAGACATAGGGAGATGGGGATAAAAGGAGATGGGGATAGGGGATGGACATAGGGGATGGGATAAAGGGGATGGGGAATAAGGGGGATTGGGGCGCAAGGGGATGGGGATAAAGGGGGATGGGGATAAAGGGGATGGGGATAAAAGGGAGACAGAGCACATCAATACAAAATGCCAAACTCTGCCCAAAATCTGTCCCTGAAGCATGGCCTTAAGTGCCTCCTCTCACTTAATTTCTCGGGCTTGTTCTGAAAAAAATAAAATCCATCAAAAATAGATCCTGGTACGTCACTTCCGGTAAATACATTTGTTTGTTTGTTTACTTTTTGTTTTTATTGTATGGTGCTGATAGAGGCGGGGGGTACTGATAGAGGCGGGAAGGCGTGGTACCTGATGAGGGAGGCGGGGAAGGCGTGGGTACTGATAGAGCCGGGGAAGGCGTGGGTGCCTGATGGGGGCGGGGAAGGCGTGGGTGCTGGTGGGTGCTGATGGGGGCGGGGAAGGCGTGGGTGCTGATGGGGGCGGGGGGGCGTGGGTGCTGGTGGGCAGGGAAGGCGTGGGTACTGATGGGGCGGGGAAGGCGTGGGTGCTGGTGAAGGGCGGGCTGATGGGGCGGGGAGGCGTGGGTACTGATGGGGCGGGAGGGCGTGGGTACTGATGGGGGCGGGGAGGCGTGGGCTGATAGGGGGAGGTGGGTGCGTCTGGGGGCAGGGCGTGGGTGACTGATGGGGCGGGTAGAGGTACTGGTGGGGGCGGGAAGGCGTGGGTGCCTGATGGGGCGGGGGAGGCGTGGGTACTGGTGGGGAGGCGGGGAGGCTGGGTGCTGATGAGGGCGGGGGCGTGGGTACTGGTAGAGGCGGGGAGGCGTGGGTGCTGATGGGGGCGGGGAGGCGTGGGTGCTGATGGGGCGGGGAAGGCGTGGGGTTTGATGGGGCGGGGAGGCGTGGGTGCTGGTAGGCGGGGAAGGCGTGGGTGACTGATGGGGGCGGGAAGGTGTGGGTGCTGATAGAGGCGGGGATGGTGTGGGGGCTGGAGGGGCGGGGGCGTGGGTGCTGATAGAGGCGGGAGCGTGGGTGTAGTGATAGAGGCGGGGAAGGCGTGGGTGCTGATAGAGCGGGGAAGGCGTGGGTGCTGATGGAGGCGGGGAAGGGCGGTGCTGATGAGGCGGGAAGGCGTGGGTGCTGATGGGGCGGGAAGGCGTGGGTGCATGATAGGGGCGGGGGAGGCGTGGGCTGATAGAGGGGCGGGGAAGGCGTGGGTGCTGATGGGGCGGGGGAGGGTGCTGATGGGGCGGGGGAAGGCGTGGTGCTGATGTGGGGGCGGGGAGGGGCGTGGGTACTGATGGGGCGGGGAAGGGCGTGGGTGCTGATGGGGCGGGGAAGGCGTGGGTGCGATGAGGGCGGGGGAAGGCGTGGTGCTGATGGGCAGGCGTGGGTGCTGATGGGGCGGGAAGGCTGGGTTGCTGGGGCCAGGGAGAGAGGCGTGGGTGCACTGATAGAGGCAGGGGAAGGCGTGGGTGCTGGTAGGGGCGGGAGGCGTGGGTGCTGAGGCGGGGAAGGCGTGGTGCAGTGAGGCGGGGCTGGTACTGATAGAGGCCGGGGAAGGCGAGCCGGGAGAGGGTGTGGGTGAGGGCGGGGAGAGGCGTGGGTGCAGTGGGGACAGGGGAGGCGTGGGTAGCTGATGGGGCGGGGAAGGCGTGGGTGCTGATGGGGGCCGGGAAGGGCGTGGGTGCTGATGGGGGCGGGGGAAGGCGTGGGTACTGCTGATGGGGGCGGGGAGGGCGTGGGTGCTGATAGGGGGCGGGAAGGTGTGGGTACTGATGGGGCGGGGGAGGCGTGTGGGTGTGATGGGGCGGGGAGGGGTGGGTAGTGATAGAGGCGGGGGGAAGGCGTGGGTACTGGTAGAGGCGGGGAAGGCGTGGGTGCACTGATGGGGGCGGGGAGGCGTGGGTGCACTGATGGGGGCGGGGGAAGGCGTGGGTGCTGATGGGGCGGGAAGGCGTGGGTACTTATAGAGGCGGGAAGGCGTGGGTGCTGATGGGGCGGGGAAGGCGTGGGTGCTGATAGGGGGGGGAAGGCGTGGGTGCCTGATGGGGCGGGGAGGCGTGGGTACTGATGGGGGCGGGGAAGGCGTGGGTGCTGATGGGGCGGGGAAGGCGTGGGTGCTGATGGGGGCGGGAGGCGTGGGTGCGATGGGGGGCGGGGCTGGGTACTGATAGGCGGGGAAGGCGTGGGTACTGATAGAGGCGGGGAAGGCGTGGGTACTGATAGGGGCGGGAAGGCGTGGGTACTGATAGGCGGGGGAAGGTGTGGTACTGATAAGGCGGGGAAGGTGTGGGTGCTAGAGAGCGGGGGAAGGTGTGGGTACTGGTGAGGGGCAGGAGGTGTGGGTGCTGATGGGAGGCGGGGAAGGTGTGGGTACTAGTAGAGGCGGAAGGCGTTGACTGATGAGAGGCGGGGAAGGCGTGGTGACTGGGAGGCGGGGAAGGTGTGGGTACTGATAGAGGCGGGGAAGGCGTGGGTACTGGTGGGGGCGGGGAGGCGTGGGTGCTGATAAGGCGGGGAAGGCGTGGGTGACTGATGGGGGCGGGGAGGTGTGGAGATGGGGAGATGGGGGCGGGGGGTGGGTACTGATGGGGCAGGGGAGGCGTGGGTGCTGATGGGGGCGGGAAGGCGTGGTGCTGATGGGGGCGGGGAAGGCGTGGGTACTGATGGGGGGCGGGGAAGGCGTGGGTACTGATAGAGGCGGGGGAAGGCGTGGCACTGATAGAGGCGGGAAGGCGTGGGTACTGATAGAGGCGGGGAAGCGTGGCACTGGATAGAGGCGGAAGGCGGGTACTGATAGAGGGCGGGGAAGGCGTGGGTACTGATAGAGGCGGGGAAGGCGTGGGTACTGATAGAGGCGGGGGAAGTGGGTACTGATAGAGGCGGGGAAGGCGGGTACTGATAGAGGCGGGGAAGGTGGGTACTGATAGAGGCGGAGAAGGCGGGTACTGATAGAGGCGGGGAAGGTGTGGGTACTGATAGAGGCGGGGAAGGTGTGGGTACTGGTAGAGGCGGGGGAAGGTGGGTACTGGTAGAGGCGGGGAAGGTGGGGGTACTATAGAGGCGGGAAGGCGTGGGTACTGGTAGAGGCGGGGAAGGCGGGTACTGATAGAGGCGGGGAAGGTGGGTACTGATAGAGGCGGGGTTGTGGGTGCTGCAGAGGCGGGGAAGGTGGGTACCGGATAGAGGCGGGGAAGGTGTGGCTGACAGAGGGGAAGGCGTGGGCACTGGATAGAAGGGAAGGCGGGTACTGATAGAGGCGGGGAAGGTGTGGATAGAGATAGAGGCGGGTGGGTACTGATAGAGGGAAGGCGTGGGTACTGAGAGGCGGGGAAGGCGTGGGTACTGATAGAGGCGGGGAAGGTGTGGGTACTGATAGAGGCGAAGGCGTGGGTACAGAGGCGGGGAAGGTGTGGGGCCTGGATAGAGGCGGGGGAAGGCGTGGGTGCTGATAGAGGCGGGAAGGTGTGGGTACTGATAGAGTGAAGGTGTGGGTACTGGTAGAGCGGGAAGGTGGGTACTGATAGAGGCGGGGGAAGGTGGGTACATAGAGGCGGGGAAGGCGTGGGTACTGATAGAGGCGTGGGGGCGGGGTACTGATAGAGGCGGGGAAGGTGTGGGTACTGATAGAGGGGAAGGCGTGGCACTGTGCAGAGGCGGGGGAAGGCGTGGGTAATGAGGAGAGGGAAGGCGTGGGTACTGATAGAGGCGGGAAGGTGTGTGGGTACTGATAGAGGCGGGGGAAGGCGTGGGTACTGATAGAGGCAGAAGAGAAGAGGTGGGGGGTAACATAGAGGCGGGGAAGGTGTGGGTACGATAGAGGCGGGAAGTGTGGTACTGATAGAGGCGGGGAAGGTGGGTAATGATAGAGGCGGAAGGTGGGTACTGATAGAGGCGAAGGTGGGTACTGATAGAGGCGGGGAAGGTGGGTACTGACAGAGGCGGGAAGGCGTGGGGTACTGATAGAGGAAGGGAAGGCGGTACTGGATAGAGGCGGGGAAGGCGGGTACTGATAGAGGCGGGGAAGGTGTGGGTACTGATAGAGGCGGGAAGGTGTGGGTACTGATAGAGGCGGGGAAGGTTAACTGACAGAGGCGGGGAAGGATGGGCACTGATAGAGGTGTGGGTACTGGATAGAGGCGGGGAAGGTGTGGGTACTAATATAGAGGCGGGGAAGGTGTGGGTACTGGTAGAGGCGGGTGGGTACTGACAGAGGCGGGGAAGGCGGGGTACTGATAGAGGCGGGGAAGGTGTGGGTACTGATAGAGGCGGGGAAGGCGTGGTACTGATAGAGGCGGAAGGTGAGATAGAGAAGAGGGGAAGGCGTGGGTACTGATAGAGGCGGGAAAGGCGGGTACTGATAGAGGCGGGAAGGCGTGGGTACTGATAGAGGCGGGAAGGCGTGGGTACTGATAGAGGCGGGGGAAGGCGTGGGTACTGATAGAGGGGGAAGGTGTAGATAGAGATAGAGGCGGGGAAGGCGTGGGTACTGATAGAGGCGGGGAAGGCGTGGGTACTGATAGAGGCGGGAAGGCGTGGATACTGATAGAGGAAGACGGGTGGCCTGATAGAGGCGGGGAAGGTGGGTACTGATAGAGGCGGGAAGGCGTGGGTACTGATAGAGGCGGGGAAGGTGTGGGTACTGATAGAGGCGGGGAAGGGTACTGATAGAGGCGGGGAAGGCGTGGGTACTGATAGAGGCGGGGAAGGTGGGTACTGATAGAGGCGGGGAAGGCGGGTACTGATAGAGGCGGGGAAGGTGTGGGTACTGAGAGGCGGGGAAGGTGTGGGTACTGGTAGAGGCGGGAAGGTGTGGGTACTGTAGAGGCGGGGGAAGGTGTGGGTACTGGTAGAGGCGGGGAAGGCGGGTACTGATAGAGGCGGGGGGGTGGGTACGATAGAGGGGGGGAAGGCGTGGGTACTGATAGAGGGGGGAAGGTGTGGGTACTGGTAGAGGCGGGAAGGTGTGGGTACTGGTAGAGGCGGGAAGGTGTGGGTACTGCAGAGGCGGGAAGGCGTGGGTACTGATAGAGGCGAAGGGGTACTAATAGAGGCGGGAAGGCGTGTACTGATAGAGGCGGAAGGCGTGGGTACTGATAGAGGCGGGGAAGGCGTGGGTACTGATAGAGGGCGGGGAAGGCGGGTACTGATAGAGGTGAAGGCGTGGGTACTGATAGAGGCGGGGAAGGCGTGGGTACTGATAGAGGCGGGGAAGGCGTGGGTACTGATAGAGGTGAAGGTACTGATAGAGGCGGAGAAGGCGTGGGTACTGATATAGAGGCGGGAAGGCGGGTACTGATAGAGGCGAGGGAAGGCGTGGGTACTGATAGAGGCGAAGGTGGGTACTGATAGAGGCGGGAAGGTGTGGGTACTGAAGAGGCGGGAAGGTGTGGGTACTGTAGAGGCGGGAAGGTGGGTACATAGAGGCGGGGAAGGCGTGGGTACCAGAGGCGGGGAACGTGGCACTGATAGAGGCGGAAGGTGTGGGTACTGATAGAGGCGGGAAGGCGGGGTACTGGTAGAGGCGGGAAGGCGTGATACTGATAGAGGCGAAGGTGTGGTACTGATAGAGGCGGAAGGCGTGGGTACTGATAGAGGCGGGGAAGGCGTGGGTACTGATAGAGGCGGGGAAGGTAGATAGAGATAGGAGTGGGGAAGGCGTGGGTACTGATAGAGGCGAAGGCGTGGATACTGATAGAGGGCGGGAAGGCGTGGTACTGATAGAGGCGGGGAAGGTGGGTACTGATAGAGGCGGGAAGGCGTGGGTACTGATAGAGGCGGGGGAAGGCGGGTACTGATAGAGGCGGGGGAAGTGTGGGTACTGATAGAGGCGGGGAAGGTGGGTACTGGAGAGGCGAAGGTGTGGGTACTGGTAGAGGCGGGAAGGTGGGTACTGGTAGAGGCGGGGAAGGTGTGGGTACTATAGAGGCGGGGAAGGCGTGGGCACTGTAGAGGCGGGGAAGGGTGGGTACTGATAGAGGCGGGAAGGTGGGGTACTGATAGAGGCGGGAAGGTGTACTGGTAGAGGCGGGGAAGTGGATACTGATAGAGGGGGAAGGTGGGTACTGGATAGAGGCGGGGAAGGTGTGGGTACTGATAGAGGCGGGGAAGGCGTGGGTACTGATAGAGGCGAAGGTGTAGACAGAGATAGAGGCGGGGAAGGTGTGTACTACAGAGGCGGGAAGGCGGATACTGATAGAGGCGGGAAGGCGTGGTACTGGATAGAGGCGGGGAAGGTGGGTAATGATAGAGGCGGGGAAGGCGGGTACTGATAGAGGCGGGGAAGGCGTGGGTACTGACAGAGGCGGGGAAGGTGTGGGTACTGATAGAGGAAGGCGTGTGGGTACTGGATAGAGGCGGAAGGCGTGGGTACTGATAGAGGCGGGAAGGCGTGGGTCTGATAGAGGCGGGGAAGGTGTGGGTACTGATAGAGGCGGGGAAGGTGGGTACTGATAGAGGCGGGAAGGTGTGGGTACTGATAGAGGCGGGGAAGGCGTGGGTACTGATAGAGGCGGGGAAGGCGGGTACTGGATAGAGGCGGGAAGGTGGGTACCAATAGAGGCGGGGAAGGTGTGGGTACTGGTAGAGGGCGGGGAAGGTGTGGGTACTGATAGAGGCGGGGAAGGCGTGGTACTGATAGAGGCGGGGAAGGTGTGGGTACTATTGAGAGGCGGGAAGGTGTGGGTACTGATAGAGGCGGGGGTGTGGGTACTGATAGAGGCGGGAAGGGGTGGGGACCATTCTCTTTAACGCAGACAGACAGACAGACAGACAGACACTCGCACCGCCAGACTAGATCTCCAGATGAAATAGTAATGATGCTGATAACCTGGACAGTAGGTGAGGCAGTAGTAGAGGTAGTAGGTGAGGCAGTCGTAGGTAGGTGAGGCAGTAGGTGAAGGAGGAAAAATTACCTCCACCTAGTATGTAACTACCCGATTTGTTAATAAACGAGAATGCCCCTTGATGTTGTTTCCCCCTCCTTTATTCTCCTACTTCCTTTCATCACCTCTTCTGTGTCTCTTCTATTGTATCTCTGTAGTTAACTTAATTCCTTGTATCTAATCTTTCTGCTGTTCCTCGTTTAGTGTGTTGTTTTCAATTATTCCTGTTTATCACCCCTGTGTTGGTTTGTTTGTTTTCCTTCTTCTTTCTCTCACCCCCACCTTGTCTTCATCAGCCTCAACGCTTCACTTTCACTATAAATTAATTTATTAGGTCGACGCTTTCACCAAGATAGAAAGTTTACTCTTACTCAAGATGAGAAACTCCCTTTCCTTCACCCCAAAAATAAAGTTTCTTATCTTACTTTCACCCCAAAAATAAAGCCGATCTTACTTTCACCCCACCCCGCAAAAAATTAAGCTGATCTTACATACCACCAAAGAACTTCCATCTTTCTTCATTCTGTAGACACACGACTGACCACCACCAAACACTGACTGACTCACCACTCAACACTGACCGTTCCATCATCCAAACACCGACTGACTCACCCATCTAAATGGACTTACTCCACCCACCAAACACTGACTGACTCACCCACTAAACACTGACTGATTCACCCAAAAGAAACTCCCATGACTTTCACCCCAAAATGCTTCTTCCCACAAACAATTCTCCCTTTCAAATGAATTTCATACTGTGACCTAAAATAACTTTCTTATTTGACTCTAAAATGAATTTTTACTATTGCTTCCTATTTTATGACTGTCACCCCCAAACACCGACTGACTCACCCACCCAAACACTGACTGACTCACCAATCAAATACACTGACTGCTCCACCTCAAACATCCCGACTGACTCACCACCAAACACCGACCGACTGACTCACCCAAACATCGATGACTCACCGTTTGTGACTGATCACCACCAAACACTGACTGACCACTCACCAAACACTGACTGACTGATTCACCACTAAACACTGACTGACTCACCACTCAAACACTGACTGACTGCACCCACCAAAACACTGACTGACTCACCCACTCAAACACTGACTGACTCCACCCACCAAACACTGACTGAGCTCACCCACCAAACACTGACTGACCACCCACCCACACTGACTGACTCACCACCAACACTGACTGACTCACCCACCAAACACTGACTGACTCACCCACCAAACACTGACTGACTCACCACAAACACTGACTGACTCACACCCAAACACTGCTGACTCACCCCACCCAAACACTGACTGCTCACCCACCAAACACTGACTGACTCACCCACAAACACTGACTGACTCACCCACCAAACACTGACTGACTCACCCACAAACACTGACTGACTCACCCACCAAACACTGACTGCTCACCCACAAACACTGACTGACTCACCACCAAAACACTGACTGACTCACCCACCAAACACTGACTGACTCACCTAAAACACTGACTGACTCACCACCAAACACGGACTGACTCACCCACCAAACACGGACTGACTCACCCACCAAACACTGACTAGCTCACCCACCCAAACACTGACCGCTCACCCACCAAACACGACTGACTCACCACAAACACTGACTGACTCACCCACCCAAACACTGACTGACTCACCACAAACACTGACTGCTCACCCACCACCAAACACTGACTGACTCACCCACCCACCAAACACTGACTGACTCACCCACCCACAAAAACCTGTTGACTCACCCACCCACAAACACTGTGACTCACCCACCACCAAACACTGACTCTCACCCACCCACCAAACACTGTCTGACTCACCCACCCAACATGACTGACTCACCCACCAAACACTGACCACTCACCCACCAAACTTGACTGACTCACCCACCCAAACACTGACTGACTCTACCAAACACTGACTGACTCACCCACCAAAACACTGACTGACTCACCCACCAAAACACTGACTGACTCACCCACCAAAACAACTGACTCACCCACCAAAACACTGACTGACTCACCCACAAAACACTGACTGACTCACCCACCAAAACACTGACTGACTCACCTCAAGCCTGACTGGCTCACCCACCAAAACACTGACTGGCTCACCACCAAAACACTGACTGGCTCACCCACCAAAACACTGACTGACTCACCCACCAACACTGACTGACTCACCCACCAAAACACTGACTGACTCACCCACCAAACACTGACTGACTCACCCACCCAAACACTGACTGACTCACCCACCAAACACTGACTGACTCACCCACCCAAACACTGACTGACTCACCCACCCAAACACTGACTGACTCACCCACAAACACTGACGCTCACCCAAACACTGACTGACTCACCCACAAACACTGACTGACTCACACCAAACACACTGACTCACCCACCCAAACACTGACCACCACCAAACACTGACTGACTCACCCACCCAAACACTGACTGACTCACCCACCCAAACACTGACTGACTCACCCACCCAAACACTGACTGACTCACCCACTCAAACACTGACTGACTCACCCACCCAAACACTGACTGACTCACTCACCCACCCAAACACTGACTGTCTCACCCACCCAACACTGACTGACTGACTCACCCACCCAAACACTGACTGACTCCACCACTAACACTGACTGACTGACTCACCCACCCAAACACTGACTGACTCACCCACCCAAACACTGACTCACTCACCCACCCAAACACTGCTCACTCACCCACCCAAACACTGACTCACTCACCACCCAAACACTGACTCACTCACCCCACCCAAACAGCTCACTCACCCACCCAAACACTGACTCACTCACCCACCCAAACACTGACTGACTCACCCACCCAAACACTGACTCCTCACCCACCCAAACTGCACAAACACTGACTCACTCACACCCAAACACTGACTGACTCACCCATCCAAACACTGACTCACCCACCCAAACACTGACTGACTCACCCACCCAAACACTGACTGACTCACCCACCCAAACACTGACTGACTCACCCACCCAAACACTGACTGACTCACCCACCCAAACATGACTGACTCACACAAACACTGACTGACTCACCCACCCAAACACTGGCTGACTCACCCACCCCAAACACTGGCTGACTCACCCACCCAAACACTGACTGACTCACTCACCCAAACACTGACTGACTCACCCACCCAAACACTGACTGACGCTCACCCACCCAAACACTGACTGACTGACTCACCAAACACTGACTGTGACTCACCCACCCAAACACTGACTGACTGACTCACACCCAAACACTGATGACTACCCACCCAAACACTGGATGACTCACCAAACACTGATGACTCACACCACCACTGACTGACTCCACCCACCCCCTGACACTCACCCACCCAAACACTGACTCTACAAACACTGCAGCTCACCCACCCAAACACTGACTGACTGACTCACCCACCCAAACACTGACTGACTGACTCACCCACCCAAACACTGACTGACACTGACTCACCCACCCAAACACTGTGACTGACTCACCCACACCCAAACATGACTGACTACCCATCCAAACACTGACTGACTCACCACCCAAACACTGACGACTCATCCACCAAACACTGACTGACTCACCACCCAAACACTGACTGACTCACCATCAAACTTTGACTGACTCACCCACCCAAACACTGACTGACTCATCCACCCAAACACTGGACTCACCCACCCAAACACTGACTCACCCACAACACTGACTCACCCACCCAAACTGACTGACTCACCCACCCAACTGACTGACTCACCACCAAACACTGACTGACTCACCACCAAACACTGACTGACTCACCCACCCAACACTGATGTCACCCACAAACACACTGACTCCACAAACACTGACTGACTCCACCCAAACACTGACTGACTCACCCACCCAAACACTGACTGACTCAAAACACACTTACGTAGCGTCAACAAGTAGAGATTAGTATGACCTCCGGAAACTGAATTAAGGTTAACTAGATTCAGCTGCTCTCTCTCTCTCTCTCTCTCTCTCTCTCTCTCTCTCTCTCTCTCTCTTCTCTCTCTCTCTCTCTCTCTCTCTCTTCCTTCATGTCATCCATCCACCTTACCTCCTTTTCTTTGCCCTCCTCCTCTGTCCACCTCCTCCTCCCTGATTCTCCTCCCCCTCTTCCTATTCCTCCTTCTCTTCTTCCTCTTCCTCCTTCTCTTCCTCCTCCTCCTCCTTGCAGTAATAAAAAGGGTTGTTATCGCGCACCAGTGAACTGAAGGGAAGGGACGAAGGAGGAGGAGGAAGGAAGGAGGAAGGAGAGGGGGGAGGATGGAGGAAGAGGTGTAGGGGGGACACAATCAGTGCTTAAAGTATTCATGGAGGTTATTGAGAAGTGGAGAGAGAGAGAAAGAAGTACACAAATTGAAAGGGTTAGAATGAAAGTGAGGAGAGCGAGAAAACTAGCCCCCAGTAACCAGACGGTCCTCCGTGAACCATATTGCTGTGAATGTCCCTCAGAGATGACTGTCGGGCCCCGTCGGCTTCTTTGAGTTGAAGAGAGAGAGAGCCAATCAGTATAGGTGTTACGTCACTAGTCCGGGGTGTGGGTGGGTAGGGTTGGGTCGGTAGGGTTGGAGTGGGTAGGGTTAGGTGGGCAGGGTTGGGTGGGCAGGGGTGGGTGGGTAGGGTTGGGTGGGCAGGGGTGGGTGGTCATGGAGTGGAGTGGTCAGGTGTGTTGAACATATGGGCAGCTTGGGAACGGACAGACAGGGGGCGTGGCGTCGTGGGCGGTGTGTGTGTGTGTGTGTGTGTGTGTGTGTGTGTGTGTGTGTGTGTGTGTGTGTGTGTGTGTGTGTGTGTGTGTGTGTGTGTGTGTGTGTGTGTGTGTGTGTGTGTGCACTAGACAAACCAGACAGGTATGTACTGTATATATTTTTCGAGTAAACGTTGAGAATTATTTAGAAAGAAGATGAATGTTTGGGCTGAAATGTTTATACCAAAATAGAAACTAAGAGAGAGAGAGTGTTTGTGTGTTTGTGTCTGTGTTTGTATGTATGTGTCAATATGTTTGTGTCAGTCTGTTTGTGCGTGTCTCACTGTGTGTTTGTAGAGACGACTTTGGCTGGTAACTAAGAGGCGTGATCTACCTGTAGTTAAGTTACCTGGACGTGAGAGTTAATTAACATCTGAAGTGTTTAATTTGGGGGTTTTTTTGCTTCTGGTAACAGTTTAGAGCCTGGGTTGGTAACACTGATCTCTTACGGAAGATAGATAGATAGATAGATAGATGTTCACGTTATTTCATCATGTTCATGGGCAGTGCAGGTGTACAGTGAGGGGAAGCGAGAGTGAGAGAGAGAGAGAGAGAGGCAGAGGTGGATGGGGAAGCGAGAAAGAGGTGGAGAATCAGAAAGAGAGAGAGTGAGGGGAGAAATAGAGAGAATTAAAGATGGGAGAAATGAGAATGGAGGAAACAGAGAGTGAAAGGATAATATAAAGTGGAGAGAGTGAGGGAAAGAGAGAGAGAGAGAGAGAGGGAAGGCACTTGTGACAGTCCAGGGGGTGAGGGAGGAGGCAGGTGGTTAAGGGGAAGAGGGGGAAACTATATCATTCATATTCTCTCTCTCTCTCTCTCTCCTGAAAGGAAGAGAGAGGAAGAAGATATAGAAGAGAGACGGGTGATAGAGATAGAAAGAGAGAGGAGAAGGAAGAGAGAGAGAGAGAGAGAGGAGAGTTACTATTATATAACAAAGGCTGATTCTGTCTGGTTGCCACGTGTGTGTGTGTGTTACTCCTAGTTGTTCCTTTATGTAGTGTGTGTGTGTGTGTGTGTGTGTGTGTGTGTGTGGTAACAGTGTTGGTGATAATTAATAATGCTAGTTGTTATGTTTAGTAGTAGTAGTAGTAATAGTAGTAGTAGTAGTAGTAGTAGTAGTAGTAGTAGTAGTAAGATCATCTAACACCATTCAACATAGTACCACCCTCTTCACACACACACACACACACACACACACACACACACACACACACACACACGGCCATTTTCGACACGTATACATGTAGGTGAGAGGGTAGGGGAAGGGGGGAGGGGTGAGAGAGGGGGAGGGAGGAGGGGGTTAGAGGGGGGGAGAGGTAAGGAGGGGGATATTTGCAGGGGTAAAAATAGACACGGGAGTAGGAAAAGGAGGTGTTTTGGAATGGATGGAGGATTGGCTGGGTGGATGGATGGCTAGGTGGATGGATAGTTGTTTGGATAGATGGGTAGATGATTTGGATAGATGGACGGATGGATAGAGTGGTGGATGGATAGAGTGATAACCTGAACTACGGACAGAGTAAGAGAGAGAGAGAGAGAGAGGTGACACCATCTGGGTCCTGCAGCTGGTGTTGGCCTCTACCACACCAACACCTTCCCTCTTCCTCCCAGGTGGTCCTGACAGCTGGTGGCTTAAGTCCCCCAGGTGGAAAACGGCTGGTTGAAGATATTGGGGAGGTACGATGTAGTGGTTGTGGCAGGAGAGAGTGTGTGTGTGTTTACACCCCCTGCGAGCTGCTCGTCGAGACCAATGACAACCGTTTACCTCCTAACCCAACTTTATAACTGGCCCGTTTACAGCCAATAGGAGGAGACACTGTAAGCTGTTCGCCTTGACCAATAACAACCTTCGACCTCCACGCCCGAGGTTAAAACTGGTTCTTGTTGAATCCAAAACAGTAAACAATGAAATTTACGAATATCCTTCCATAAAATGAATTGAAACTCGAAAATGTGTTTAAATAAATGAATAATGTATTTATATCAATTAAATTTAAAGTAATATATATATATATATATATATATATATATATATATATATATATATATATATATATATATATATATATCTACTTTGCAATTTTTTGGACAGTTGTTATTAAAGAGATGAATTGGATATTGGATACAACATGAAATGACTCGTCAGTACTTTGTCAGATAAATGTCACTGAAATTTGTGTAAATATATGAATCGTAAAGGACAGAAAAAATAAAAACAAAGTAATTGGTAAAAAAAATGGTCATTTGTACATGTATATATGTTTAAACTAATCACTTATCTAATACAAATTAATACAAAATAAATTTACGCTGTTTTTGCTACATTTTAGCTGTGTTTGCTATAATACAGTGTGTGGGGGGGCTGGGCAGGGGTGCTAAACGCTACAATTTAGCGGTCATTAACGCACCAATTTTTGTATTTTTTTGGATATTTTTGGCGCGCCTTCATGACTTGTCCAGTGTTGGGGTCAGCTGACACACACAATATAAACACTAATTGTTTGTTTGCATATTTTTTACGTTCCGGCGCTGTGTTTGTACAGGAGGCGAGTTTATGGTTGTTTGTTTGTTTGGGGGTGACTAATATGTATGTGCTCTCTCTCTCTCTCTCTCTCTCTCTCTCTCTCTCTCTCTCTCTCTCTCTCTCTCTCCTCTCTCTTCCTCTCTCTCTCTCTCTCTCTCTCTCTCTCTCTCTCTCTCTCTCTCTCTCTCTCTCATTGTACCATCTATTCGTGCTGAACAGACGTGACACTGGATGAAATGAAAGAATTAATTATATATATATATATACTATATATATATATATATATATATATATATATATATATATATATATATATATATATATATATACACAAAGAGAGAGAGAGAGAGACCATCTATCTACTCAACTGAATGGCCCTGCAGTCAATCCGCGCCACCCATCCAAGAGCCGCCCACCTCCCTCGCCACCCACCGCCAGACCCTCACCCTCACACCACCCATTCACCCACGAGTTCCCCACCACTCTCACACGTTCACACCCACACCTACCGACCCACCACACCCTCACCCACCACCACACCCTCACACCCACCCACCCACCACCACCTCGCCGCCTACCACCACCCATGGGCGTGAGGTGTGCTGGATATATTCACCACACATAGCTGTCTACCGCAATTTCTTAAAGGAGATCTCCCTTCAGCTTCATGATCCTCCGCCGCCCGCCGCCCGCCGCCCGCCCGCGCCTCTGTGACGGAATGTTATTATGGCACTGGTCAAGGCTGTGTTACGGCGTGGTAATAGTGTGATGGTATGTAACGGTGTTGTGACGGCCAGTGGGCATGTGATTATTAAGGAACTCTGCTGTGAAATAATGGGTGTACGGACCTGTTACTGGGTGTACGGACCTGTAACGGGGTGTATGGACCTGTAACGGGGTGTATGGACTTCGGTGTGGTGGGACTGTAACGGGTGTATGGACCTGTAACGGGTGTATGGACCTGTACGGGTGTAGGACCTGTAACAGGGTGTATGGACCTGTAACGGGGTGTATGGACCTTATGGACCTGTAATGGACCTGTAACGGGGTGTATGGACCTGTAACGGGTGTATGGACCTAACAGGGTGTATGGACCTGTAACAGGGGTGTATGGACCTGTAACGGGGTGTATGGACCTGTAACAGGGTGTATGGACCTGTAACAGGGTGTATGGACCTGTAACAGGGGTGTATGGACCTGTAACAGGGTGTATGGACCTGTAACAGGGTGTATGGACCTGTAACGGGGTGTATGGACCTGTAACGGGGTTTATTAAAGGTGAATATAATAATATTTTAACAACAATTATTACACAAATATTTCTACCAGTCAACATAACCAACACCTAACTCCAGGTTATAGCAGCAGTAAGTGAAACGCGGCAGGAGAATACCGTAGACTTATCGTGTCTTCTCTCTCTCTCTCTCTCTCTCTCTCTCTCTCTCTCTCCTCTCTCTCTCTCTCTCTCTCTCTCTCTCTCTCTCTCTCTCTCTCTCTACCCTGAAATAAGGTCAGCCAATGTTTACACCCTACACCACGCTTGCTAAACAACATCTACTACTTACAATTCACCAAGTTAATAACACACCCATATTTAACATTTTCTCTCGGGAATTCCCTGCGTTAATGAATGTTTATGTGAGCACCTGACGTTCATAATTGTGGTTAGTAATACACCTGACGTTCATAATTGTGGTTAGTAATACACCTGACGTTCATAATTGTGGTTAGTAATACACCTGACGTTCATAAGTGAGATATGTGACTTGTTTTACCTATTGTTCGTCTATCTGACGTTCATTATTGCTGTTTGTTATAGTATATCTAATGTGTTTTAGCATACCTGATTCTAGTGTGACACTTGTGGCTCTGTAACACACCTGTCTTATATATGACACACACACACAAACCTGTCTATAACACACCTGTCTTGGTCAACAGGGAGCGGGAGACCTCCAGGTTCAGAGTGGATGTGACGGTGGCCGAGCAGGACGAGGTCATCTTCTACCTCACCTACGAGGTAAGTGAGGGGTGAGGTAAGTCTCTCCCTGAGGTGAGGGTAAGTCTCTACCTGAGGGGTGAGGTAAGTCTCTACCTGAGGTGGTAAGTCTCTACCTGAGGGGTGAGGTAAGTCTCTACCTGAGGGGTGAGGTAAGTCTCTACCTGAGGGGTGAGGTAAGTCTCTCACCTGAGGGGAGTGAGGTAAGTCTCTACCTGAGGGGTGAGTGAGTCTCTACCTGAGGGGTGAGGTAAGTCTCTACCTGAGGTGAGGTAAGTCTCTACCTGAGGGGTGGTAAGTCTCTACCTGAGGGGTGGTGAGTCTCTACCTGAGGGGTGAGGTGAGTCTCTACTGAGGGTGAGGTAAGTCTCTACCTGAGGGGTGAGGTAAGTCTCTACCTGAGGGTGGTAAGTCTCTACCTGAGGGGTGAGGGTAAGTCTCTACCTGAGGGGTGAGGTAAGTCTCTACCTGAGGTGAGGTGAGTCTCTACCTGAGGGGTGAGGTAAGTCTCTACCGAGGGGTGGTAGAGTCTCTACCTGAGGGGTGAGGTAAGTCTCTACCTGGGGGTGAGGTCTCTCCTGAGGGGTGGTGGGGTCTCTACCTGAGGGTGGTAAGTCTCTACCTGCGGGGGTGAGGTAAGTCTCTCCTGAGGTGAGGTAAGTCTCTACCTGAGGGGTGAGGTAAGTCTCTACCTGAGGGGTGAGGTAAGTCTCTACCTGAGGGGTGGTAAGTCTCTACCTGAGGGTGAGGTAAGTCTCTACCTGAGGGGTGAGGTAAGTCTCTACCTGAGGGTGAGGTAAGTCTCTACCTGAGGGGTGAGGTAAGTCTCTACCTGAGGGGTGAGGTAAGTCTCTACCTGGGGGTGAGGTAAGTCTCTACCTGAGGGGTGAGGTAAGTCTACCTGAGGGGTGAGGTAAGTCTCTACCTGAGGGTGAGGTGAGTCTCTACCTGAGGGGTGGGGAATCTCCCTGAGGGGGTGAGGTAAGTCTCTACCTGAGGGGTGAGGTAAGTCTCTCCTTGAGGGGTGAGGTAAGTCTCTACCTGAGG